>NC_056737.1:807023018-807105518 GCF_019279795.1 Protopterus annectens | reverse complement strand
ACCTTGTTGTGATCAGCTGTTTGTGAGACTCTCTCCTGGAGTGAGAAGGAAGGAAAGACCCTGTCTGTCATCGGAGTATGTTTCTCTAGCCCACAAAGGACCTTCTCCAGGAACCAGCATGGAAGTAAGAAAGTGTTGTTTTGAAATTCGCAGGGTCCTTTTCAGGACACTTGGGAAGAATTTTCCCCAGGGCAGAGGGGGGATAATCAAAATTGTAGACACTGCCCATGTGGCTGAGGGTGTCTGCAAAATCAGGAAGCATGGGAAACCTCTCTGGACAAGCCTTTGCAATGTACCTGAACTGTTACCTGACTGTCCTCCTGTGGAAGCAATCAGGGGGCAATTCTCCTTGCACCCAGAAGCCTGTTAGATCATCACAAGTGACAAATGGGTGCTGAGAATTATATCCAGAGGATAAGTCATTCCCTTTCTGGAAATTCCCAAGACAAAACATTACCTCCCTGATGTTCCACTCAGTCAGAAGGAGGACGCAGTTCATGAAATAGGAAAGTGTTTGCAAAAAAGAGTCATGCAAGAGGTCCCCCCCCCCCAATCAAGTTGTCTCGTGCTTTTACTCCAGATTCTTTTTAGTACTCAAAAAGACAGGCAACTTGAAACCTATTCTCGATCTGTCCGATCTGAACAAATTGGTAAAGCACACGAAGTTCGGGATGATTACAATCCAGTTCATCCTGCCTCTCTTTAAGGTGGACGAATGGATATGCTCTGTGGAACTGAAGGGAATACTACCATATAAAAATGGACAGATGCTCCAGGCAGTTTCTACATTTCAGGCTGGGAGCCAGTCATTACCTTTTCAGGTTACTCCTGTTTGGTCTCACCACACCCCCCAGGGTGTTCACCAAATGCTTGGCAGTGGTGGGAGCACATCTCAAACTGCAGAGTTACCAGATTTTTCCATATCTGGATGACTTGCTTCTGACCACTCCAACCAGGCATCTACTCGTTCAAGCCAGACACTACTTAACTGCAGTTGGCCCCAACTCTATGGATAACTACCAACATGCAGAAATCCCAGTTGGATCCAGTTCTGGTTATAGATTTCATTGGGGCTCATCTGAATACAAGGACATTCTGTGCTTATCTGACGATAAACAGGGTGACAAATCTAAGAAGTCATATCAGGTAAATTCTAACCATACCTCAGCCTCCAGCCAGTTTAGTTCTCAGGACATTGGTTTCAGTGGTGGCCATGATAACTTTCCTGCCCATGGCTCATTTCCACATTAGGGTATTGCAATGGATGTTAACATTTCAATGGTCACTACTCAGGAATCCTCTCAGTCTTCCCATAAAACTGCTGTGAATGTGTAAGGAATCTCTGCTTTAGTGTCTTCACTATGCAGACATTACTCAAGGAAGTCCATTCATCCATCCATCCCCAGATGCCACGTTGACCATGGACGTCTCCCAACTAGGGTGGGGGGACATTATCTGGTTCGAGCAGTCCAAGGCACATGGATGTCCCAGGAAACCAAGTTGTATTATCAGTGTAGTGGAGATGAGAATGGTTCTTCTAGTGTTGCAAGAACGTGACAGCTTTTTTCCTCTGGAGACTATTGCATTTCAAACGGACAGCATGTCAGTACATCAACAAACAAGGGAGGAACCAGGTCCTACCCCCACTGTCAAGAGGCGATGAGCGTTTGGCAGTAGGCGATCTCTACCAACCACTTTCTGGTAGTCGTGCACATTCCTGGGGAGTCCAACATATTAGCAGACCAGCTCAGTTGAGTATTACCGATACCTCATGAGTGGTCTCTGAATTAGTCAGCAACAGACATGATCTTCCACAAATGGGGTTTTCCTGTTGCGACCTGTTTGCATCCCCTTTCAACAACAAAAGCAACAAGTACTTTGCTTTGATCAGTAGTCACCCACAGGTGCTCTTGTCCATGCTTGGCCCTCCAGTCTTCTCTATGCCTTTCCTCTGATACTACTAATTCCCAAGTTCTTACAGAAAGCTTTCAGGTTGTAGAGCAAAGTAATCCTTATTGCTCTCTTTTGACCTCGACAAACCTGGTTCACCTTCCTTTGATGTCATCTGGTTTGCTATCCAAAGAGTTTGGATCCAGTCCTAAATCTGCTGTCTCACCCATCATTGCATCCCCATCCAGACATACAAGGCCTGAAGCTAACCGCATAGTTTCTCCACTTCTGATGATGGCAAGATTCCTTATGCTTTTTTCCCCCATTTGAGGTATTTTGGTCTCCTCACATAGGTCTTTGACACATATGATCTATAAAAGCAAGTGGAAGGGATTTGGAGCTAGTTATTCTACTGTGGAAGTCCAGTTAGCAGCCATATCCAGTTTTCATTTTGGTTTTGATTCCTTATTCTTTGCTTCAAAGATCTCACCACATCATCATCTAATGATGATTTTGCAAGCTTCGGCCCACCTTTCCTTTGAGCCTGCAGCTGCTGTGGATTTGAAATTCCTTTCTTAGAAAACTCAAATTTTCAAAATAATGTCAGGCTGAAGTCTGCCCGACGCTGGTTGTCGGTTTTGTGCTAGCAACAAAGCACAATCAAGCATCAGGCAGGAAGAAATGAGGTATTTGCTTCCACAAGAAATGCAATTATTAAGACTTCAGGCTGAAAATCTCAACTGTGTTATCTGTAAGGCATTTTTGCATAGCTATCTGTATTGCCTTCTGCTTTGGGCACCGCGCGGTAAGAAAGACTGAAGAAAATGGCGTCGGCTGCCTCTTTTATCCCCCTGTCGCACTGACGTCAGGGAAGAAGCGATGACAACTGATGCCGGACCAAGACTTTGGGATTCGGCCGACTGCGGGACCGCCTGACGGCAGGATAACCCAAGTGTGATGACTGCAGCAGTATATACACTCGAACATCTACATTTATGGTAGGTACAAAACTGTACTTTGTGTGACTTCTATAATGTGAAACTGTTTAGGTGCTGTGCCTTTTCTGGCAAACTCGATCTGAGGTACTTTTGGGGAGCAGGGCATTGTGGGTGTAGGGAGGAGCTCAAGTCAGTAGTGTCAGATCAGTTTCAAGGACTGGAACCAATACCCACAGATTAATGAAAATGAAGATGGACAACACAGATGGAATGTTATGGTAAGAACATAACTTCTTTTTTGGATGTAAAATACTTCCTCCAACAGTTACTTATACTGCAGCAAGTTTGAAACCTTAGGTGGATGAACTGTTTTACATCAAATATTTAAATAATAATATTGTAATAAAATGAATAACTAAAACAAAACAATTTAACAGTCCATTCTATAAGAGGAGTAATGCCCTCCAAGGTGTGTGTTATAGTGTAAATAATGCCCTTCCAGAGGTGTAGGGGGCCCTTCGCATTATATTGCTTGCTTATTAGACCCCACATCGTTATTACTGGGCAATGTGTGAATGAGATCTTTACCTATAATGTGTATTCAAGTGATTAAAGTGGCCATATTAGTGACTAAATATTGTGTTTAGATGACTGGAATAGTGGAGAATTTCCTGTTCCTTTAAAAGAAATAGTACCTAATATGATTGACTCTGTAGAAGTATTTGAAGTGGGAGGAAGAGGTGAGACTGTAATATTGCATTGCACAAAATGTATGTGTGTGTGTGTGTGTGTGTGTGTGTGTGTGTGTGCGCTTGCACGCGCGTGCATGCATGCATATATGTTATAAAGATGGTTTTCTGCAAATGTTTTGATTAAGTCTTTGATTTATTGTCTAAAAAGGAGTATCATTATGTCAGATGGTTATTGCTAGAATGGCTGTTAATTGCTGCCAGATGCCGAGGTGTTTGCAGAGCTTTGTTCTACTTTAGATCACACAAGAGGTCTTCACACTTCTCTGCCAATGTTACTTCATCTGAATGTTTTGCTGTATCTGATGTGAAGCTAAGAAAATACTTTTCTTAATGGTAATCATGTTGACCTAAGTAATAGGTAAATGGCAGCCTTTCTCTGTCTTTTATTCCTGTTGCTGCATTTTGCTATTATGAATATCCACTGAGTAAGCTTGAAACAGTACAGCCATGCAGGTTTTAAAAGTAGTTTGGGTAAGAGAGATATCTGTGGGGTTCAAAATTATTAATTTATTTTTTTAACAAGAAACATTTTTATTAAATTATAATGTATGACACAGGCAGTCATGCATTTATATAAATGAAAACAAACCACATTGCCATAACCTCAGTTAAAAGAATCATACATCACAAACCATATTGATATAATTTCAGTTGCAAACATTATACATCATTTGTAATCTACCCAATTATTTTCAAACATTACATAGCTCATTCAAATCCTGTCTTCTTTTAAACCTCATTCCTCCCCTGTATGTATTGTTCACACAATCCCATTTTTCTTATGTAATTTGCTCCTTCCCTTTTCTAAAGATTCCAATTCCAGTTGTTTTATGTCTTTTACTATATTCACTACTTCTAATAGTCAGTTTAAACTTTGATTTACATTTTCTAGTAGTTGCATTGTGGGCAGCCATCATAATTACAGTCAGAAAGTCCTTACTATGTCTAGGCAATTCCAATTCTGTATCATAGCTCAGAAAAATCATTTCCCTAGATACACCAACCTGCTCACCCAGTATCTCTGGCAGAGCAGTCTGCAGGGAATCTTTAAAGTCTGCCAACTCATTACACTTCCAGAAAATTTGTTCCTAATTACCTCTTTCTTCCCCATCACCTCCAACATTTGCTGTCTACCAGAGGAAAATTTCTCTGGAATCTACTTGGGGAATACAAATACCTACAGGGGATATAAAAAGTGTACACACCACTGTTAAAATGTCAGGTTTTTGTGATATTAAAAAGCGAACAATAAATCATTTCAAAACTTTTCCCACCTTTAATATGACCTATAACCTATACAATTCAATTGAAAAACAAACAAATCTGTTAGGGGAAAAAAATTTAAAACATACAATAAGCTGGTTGCATAACTGTGCAGACCCTTAAATTAATACTTTGTTGAAGCACATTTTGATTTAATTACAACATTCAGTCTTCTTAGGTAGGAGTCTATCAGCATGGGACATCTTGACTTGGCAATATTTGCCCACTTTTCCTTTTAAAAACACTTCAAATCTGTCAGATTGTGAGGGCATCTTTTGTGCACAGCCCTCTTCAGGTCACCTCACAGATTTTCTATTGGATTTAGGACTGGGCTCTGGCTGGGCCATTCCAGAACTTTAATTTTCTTCTGGTGAAGCCATTCTTTTCTTGATTTGGATGTACGCTTGCAGTCATTGTCATGCTGAAAGGTGAAATTCCTCTTCATCTTCAGCTTTCAAGCAGAAGCCTGAAGGTCTTGGGCCAAAAGTGACTGGTATTTGGAACTGTTCATAATTCCCTCCACCTTGACTAAAGCCCCAGTTCCAGCTGAAGAAAAGCAACCCCAAAGTATGATACTGCCACGACCATGCTTCACCATGGGGATGGTGTTCTTTTGGTGATGCGAAGTGTTGTTTTTGTACCAAATGTACCCTTTAGAATTGTGGCCAAAATGTTCAACCTTGGTCTCTTCAGACCATAGCACATTTTCACACATGCTTTTGGGAGACTAGATGTATTGTTTTGCAAATTTTAGCCAGGCCTGGATGTTTTTCTGTGTAAGAAAAGGCTTCCTTCTTGCAACCCTACCCCATAGTCCAGACATATGGAGAATATGGGAGATTGTCATCACATGTAGTACACAACCAGTACTTGTCCGAAATACCTGCAGCTCCTTTAGTATTGCTGTAGGTGTCTTGGCAGCCTCCCTGACCAGTTTTCATCTTGTCTTTTCATCAAGTTTGGAGGAACATCCAGTTCTTTGCAACGTCACTGTTGTCCCCTATTTTCTCCACTTTTTGGTGGCTGTCTTCACTGTGTTCCATGGCATATTCAATGCTGTGGAAACTTTTTTGTACCCTTCTCCTGACTGATACCTTTCAACAATGAGATCCCTTTGATGCTTTGCAAGCTGTCTGCAAACCATGGCTTTTGCTGTAGCAGGCAACTGAGTAAATGTCAGGGAAAATCCTACTAGGACAGCTGAACTTTATTTGGGGTTAACCAGAGTCTCTTTAATTGATGGCAGGTGTGTACCCAAGAAGACTGAGTGCTGTAATTAAATTAAAAGGTGCTTCAGCAAAGAATTAGTTTAAGGATATACACACCAGCTTATTGTATGTTTTTTATTTTTTATAGTTTTCCACTAACAGATTTGTTTGTTTTTCAATTGAATTGTACAGGTTATAGGTCACATTAAAGGTGGGAAACGTTTTGAAATGATTTATTGTGGTCTAATTTTTTTATATCACAAAAACCTGGCATTTTAACAGGGATATGTACACTTTTTATATCCAGTGTATGTAAACATTTCCAATCAAAAATCCTAAATCTTCTAGATTTGGTTGCATATATATATATATATATATATATATATATATATATATATATATATATATATATTTATATCCGCCAATTGTTTCTTTGTGAATTGCGTACCCAGTCTCTCTTCCCAATCCATTCTAACCTCCTCTGATTAATTCTTATAGTTATCATGCAAAAATGCTCTACTAATTATTCCTCTTTTAACAGCAGCTTCTGTTCTAGATTCTACTAAAAATTCTACCAGTGTTGGTCTTTCATTTAGGAACCCCCCTCCCTATTTCTTTCATATTGCCTATACTCTGATGTCAATCCTTGATAGGGAGGGCAATCTCTAACCTGCAGTCTAAATAAATTCTTGGCATCTTCTCATTCCATTACCTTTCTCTCTCTACTTATTTGCTCTCAACACCTTTGGTCCTTTGCCAGTTTTCTGCAATAAATTCGACCCCCCCCGCCTATTCTCTGTATCCCTAATTGCAGGCATCCCTATGGACAGAATATCTTTTCTCCATTCCCATGCTAGGTTAATTCTTAAAATACTTTCTGCTATTTTATGAATATAATATTCTATATGATTATTGTTATACTCCTTAAAGATCTGGATCCAGAATCCCAGTCGCTCCTTGTTTCTTGAGTTCCCCATGTTTTATCATCATTCCTTTCCACTTTGAATTATAGGTTTCTGTTTTTGCTATGTATAGGAGCCTTACCTGTGTAGTTCTGAAATACCCCTTCAAGTCAGGTAATCCCAGTCTGTCCTGTTGTATTGAAAAAATAAGCTTATCCTACTTGTCTCTTGCCGTCTTCCCCTCTGAGATAAAATCCTTCAGCTCTTTATTAATTGCTATCCACAACTTCTCCTCTGGTTGATAAAAATATGCTTGACCTGTGTATGAGACTAAAGGGACTGAAAACATTTTAACTGCTTATATTATGCTATCCACATCCATGTAACAGAGCTTCCAGTTTCTCAGTTTTTCTATTATCTTCTGTTTAGTCTGTCCCCACAGATCCTTAGCTGCCACACCATAATCATTTTTAATCCACACTCCCAAGTACTTTGTTTTATCATGTCCCCATAAATATGGATATTGCTGAACCAATTCATGTGTGGGCACCTAACTTATCGCTATTGTCTTTGTTTCATCTTCATTAATTTTATATCCCAAAAAAATCTGGAGTCTCAAGGTGTTCCACAACACTGAAGTATTCTTTTCTGGTTTTATCAGGTATGAAATAATATCTACAAACAAAGCTAGCTTTTCAAACAGAGCTAGCTTTTCTTGACTACCATACCAATTATATCTTTGAATTTCTGAATCCCTTATTTTTATTTACTTATTTTTTTTTGTCAATGGTTCTAAATGTAATGCAAATAACACAGGGGAAAGAAGACAGCCCTGCCTGGTTCCTCTGCACAAGCAGAAATCATCAGAGAGGAACCCTCCTGTTTTAAGTTTTGCCTCTGATCCCTCATATATCCTCCTTCTCAACCTTATAATTTTATCAAGGAATCCAAATGCTTCCATTGCCCTACTCATAAAGTCACAACTTACTTTGTCAAATGCTTGCTCTGAGTCAAGACCCACCAACAATAGTGGTATTTTATTGCATTTTGCTTCCCTCTGGATCATCAGTGTTCTGTTAATGTTGTCAAATATTTGCCTTCCCCTCCACAAAACCACATTGAGCCATATCTGTCAATTTTGACATCCCTTTTGACATTCTTTTAGCCATTATAGACATAAATACTTTATAATCGTGGTTTAGTATTGAAATGGGCTTATAAGAAGCTGGATCTGATGGGTCTTTACCCCAGCTACCACCTCTTTCTTCTAGATGTTAGGACTTCTCCTCTTCTTAAAATACTGTTAAACAAAACCTTCCAGATCTTTATCAGTTTTTCCCTTCTAGCTTCCAAACTTCCATAGGAATACGATCTATTCCTAGGACTTTCCTGCGGAGTGGTTATACGTCACCATTTTTATGTCATCTCCTCGTATACTAACTGTTAGTAATTGAACCTCTTCTACTTCTAACCTTGGCATATTTAATTCTTCCGTAAACATTTTCATTTGTATCTTTTCTTGATTTCCATATTTCTCTGCTTTATACAGATTGTTATAGAATTTCTGAAATATTTGTAATAACTATACAGGATCCCTTGTTATCTTCCTTGTTATAGGCTCTCTAAGCTTGGCAATAGCCCTTTCTACTTTCTGGTGCCTGAGTTGTGCTAAAAAGTTTTTGTGCTCTAGAGCTATTATAAAAAAACAGTTGCTTAATAGCAATCATTCTAAACTCATGCATATTATTTAGGCAACCACTTATTTTCTGTTAAGCATTCTGCAGTTGCTCCTCTTCTTTTTCTGTGAGATTCCCCCTATTCTGAAATATTTTAACATTTGATGTAATGGGATCCTATCTCGCCTACATTCATAACAGATGGGTTCGGAGCCGATCCATCGGCCCGACCGCAACTAATACACTAGCACGAAGTCTCTCATTGGCTGGGCTACTCCCTATCCCAGGATGCACTACACCTGCTTCCCCAGATCTCGTTTGCCGCTTAACAAGCTGGACGTGGTCTCGACTTGGCTGGAGCTAAGTGGTTCTTTTTACCTTATTGGTTCTTGACCTAGGGAATTTTTGTCTATATTAACCAAACAGCTGTTTTAACATCTATTTCTTACTATTTCTTACTATTTCTTATTTTTTGAGTGCTTGAGTGTTTCCAAAAATTTAATTTATTCAGTCGGGTAAGGCCCGTTTAAGTTAGAGGGCCTTTGCCCTACCTTTGAGTGCTATTAGGTTTAATTATCTTTTGGTTAGTTGTTTTCGGGCAAAGCCCGTTTAAATTAGAGGGCTTTTTAACTTGTTTCTAATTGTTGTGAGGTAAACTTTCACCAGTACTCTTGCCAGTGTGTCTCGCTTTTCAGTTGGCAATTTGTGTATAGTGCTATACTTGTTGTGGTAGAGTAAGATTTCCATAGAGTTTTTACTTGTTGTGGCCTGTATCATGTCTAAGGAACAAAAGTCAGGTTTTAAAAATGCACTCGTGCAATTATAAAATGTCCATTACAGACAGTCATTCAGTCTGTGTTTATTGTTTGGGGCGAAACATCTGCAAGAGACTTGTAGCGCCTGTCATGCTTCTCCTCTAGAGTTCTTCAAGAACGCAAGAACAAGTTAATATTGAAAGGGCTTATCAAACCTTCTTTTGAGGAAGCCTTAGATCTACCTGTTGCTTCCAAAGAAAAGATCGCCGAGCCGACTTCTAAAAAGACAAAATTGTCCTCTTCTTCCTCGGCTCCACTGACTTCGGGCCGAGGGTCGGCGGTCTGCCTCGATACCTCCTACCTCGGCTCCATTGCCTTCGGAGCCGCAAGTTGGAGTATCGAGAGGTGAATCACCTCCATCGGTTCCAATGGCTTCGGAGCCGGTGGAAGTGTGCAGCTCAGACTCTTCCCCCTCGGGTCCGAAGAAGACTCCTTCGGTGCCGATGGTGGTCCATGATGTGGTGGAGTCGGCGCCGATAGCATTGGAGCCGTTTCAGAGCCGGTCCCCTTCTCTCTCGGAGCCGAGAGGAAAGTCTTCTCGATTGTCTACCTCTAAATCATCGAGACTTTCAGATTCGGACCTGGATAGGGTTTTACAGAGGCTATTCCAATCTCCAGTGTTTTCTAAATTGGTCTCGGCTCCAGCACAGTTTGCTTCGGAGCCGATCCCTCCTCCAACACATTTGATTCCTCCTCCAACCTCTTCGGAGCCGTTGGAGCCGGTGGTGGTGGAGCAAAGTGGAGCCACACGGTCGGAGCAGAGACCCCTTACAGGCCTCTCGGTTCCCTACCCTGTCCTCCAGTTCAGGGTTTGACACTGCGACCTCTTCAGCCGGAGCCGAAGGGAACACTTTGGGTTTGGGTGCTAGTCTTCCTCTTGGAGCATCGGCTGCTGGAATTCCTGGTGCCATCGTGGCCTCTAGACCAGTGACCTCCTTGGATTCTGGAGGTCCGGCCTTTGAGGCCATGAGGTAGCCATGTCTTTGCCGGTTCAACAAGATTCTACCTCACCGTCCCTAGATTTGGAGACTGGTGCCTCTGTTGTGTTGCAGCTCCCGGCAGCGGGGCCCCAGGGCCTGAGGATACCCCATCGGCGGTTCTGGTCCGTCCGAATCTGCTTCGGACGAACCCCCAAGGAAGAAATTGTGTAAGAGGAAGCACGAGACTCCCAAGATGAGTCTGTTACATCAGATACTGACCTCGATGAGAAGGGTCTCCCAAATCATCTTCGGATGATATCTCCTTCTCAGACATCTTGGAGATTCTGAGACAGAGAGGTGACTGGCAAGCCAAAACCCCTTCAGCTGAGGAGTCAGTCTTCCTCAAGGCCTTTGGGGCCCAGCCTTCCGCCTCCTGGGTGTCTCGATGAACTCCTTGATTTGGGGAACACCCTGATTCTGTGGAACCGGTGCCTGCGAGGCCCAATAAATTTTTGTCAGCCCCCCCCCAGAAGGAGTTTCTCACAAAGGGTGTGCCTGTAGATGCTTTGGCGGTGGCTTCTGCCACACAGCAGGACGTGGCAGAGGCACGCCTGTTCATCCTCCTAATAAGGATTCTAGGAGCATGGATAGGTACGGGAAGTGTACCCTGTCTTCAGCGGCCTTTGCCTTATGGTCGCTGAACTACTTATGTCATTTTACGAGGCTCCAAAGGGATCTTCTCAAAGAGCTAAATGACTCTCTTGTTGGTAACCTACCTGAGGCGCTGGCCCCGACTGTTGGCACAGATGACTACCCTCCTTTCTATTGTTAACTCGTCCATGAGGCTCATTTCATATGCGGCGCAGTAGAGTAGCGGAACAGGCGTTGCCCTCAGGAGACAAGCCTGGTTACGCTTGTGTTCAGGCCTTCAAGTCTTCCTTCACGACGCCTTTGATGGGTCATCTTTGTTTGGACCCAAGGTGAAGGACACACTAACTCGGTGCGAGCAGGAGGGCAAGACTTTGACTGCCCCGATTTTCCGCCTCCTTCTAGGCCTTACCCCAAGGCTCTGAGAGGAGGGAAAATGTGGTTTAGAAAATCTCAGAAGTCTTTCCCTACTCCACCCAGTGATTCCCCTCCAGAGGCAGGGGATTTTGGAAGACGCCGCCCAGAGGTGGCAGAGGCCCCGTAACTCTGGAGACCCTTTCGTGGTTCTTCATACAACCAGCGTCCCTGAGTTGTTGCCCGACTGTGCAACAGCCAGTCGGGGCGCACCCACAAGCTTGGGAATCCATAACAAGCGATCAGTGGGTGCTAGGTTATATCATCCCCTTCAACAAACCCCCACCTTTCTTTAAGGGAAATCCCGGACGTACCACCCAGTCAGCGGGATCAGGCAGCATTAGAGGTTTCAAAGCTGCTAGAAAAAAGAGCCATCCAGCCTGTCCCCATCGACCAGATCGGATCAGGAACTTACTCAAGATTATTTTGGTACCAAAAGACAGGGGACTTCAGGCCCATTTTGGACCTCAGTTCATTAAATCGTTTCGTAAAGAAGTCCAAATTCCGAATGGTCACTCTTCAATCTATTCTTCCTTTGCTGGAAAAGATGCATGGATGTGCTCCATAGATCTCCAGGACGCTACTATCACATTCCCATAGCTCAAGAGTCCAGGAGACATTTACGCGGAGTCAGTCATTTCCAATTCGAGCACTGCCCTTTGGTCTCACCACAGCCCCCAGGGTGTTCACCAAGTGTCTGACAGTGGTAACTGCTCACCTGAGAAGTCTGGGATTCCAGGTGTTTCCTTATCTAGACGACTGGCTCCTTACTGCCACCTCCGAGCATCTACTACTCCAAGCGCTCAGAGCCACGCTCACCTTGGGCCGTTTCTTAGGGATCACGCTCAATTTGCAAAATCTGTACTACAGCCATCTCAGCGTATTACTTTCATAGGCGCAGACTTAGACACAAAAAGAATGCTTTTTACCGGCAGCAAGAATTCAGGTCCTACAAGATCAAGTCAAATCCTGTCTTCCCTACTAAGAGCCCCGCCCATCGGATCCTACAACTGTTGGGCTCGATGGCGTCAACCATACTTTTAGTTCCCTTGGCCAGACTTCACATGCGAATTTTACAATGGCTACTGTCGGTTCAATGGTCTTATCAGGAACTTCCCTTGAACCACTTAATCATAATCACGGAAAGTTGCCGTCGAGATCTGCATTGGTGGCTTCTCCAATCAAATCTCGACCACGGGCGACCCTTTATACCTCAACGTCCGTTGCCACTGTGACTACGGACGCCTCCCAGGTAGGGTGGGGGGGTCATTACCTGGACAGGTCGGTTCAAGGCACATGGCAGATCCAGGAAACGCATTTGCATATCAATGTCCTGGAGATGAGAGCGGTACTATTGGTACTCCAAGCTCTCCATCACGCTCTCCCACAGGGCCCAATTATTATCCTATCCGACAACATGTCGGTGGTGTGGTACATAAACAAGCAAGGTGGAACCAGGTCTTACCCACTATGCAGAGAAGCCATGAGACTTTGGCACTGTAGCTACCAACCGCTTTCTAATCGCAACGCACATACCGGGAAGTCCAATGTGATTGCGGACAGATTAAGCAGGACCATTCTTTTACCCCACGAGTGGTCCCTCAACCAGGGTATAGCTGCGAAAATCTTCGACAGATGGGGTCTTCCTTGCTGCGACCTGTTTGCCAGCCCTCACAATGCGAAATGCAGAGAGTTCTTCACACTGTTCCCTTCTCAGGGACAGATTCCCAGGGACGCTCTGACTCACATTTGTCCCCCAGGTCTTCTCGCCTTCCTCCATTCCCCCTCCTACCGAAGGTGATACAGAAGGCCATTTACATGGAGAGTGAGATGATTTTGATTGCCCCGCACTGGCCTCGTCAAGTTTGGTTTCCTTTCCTACAGAGGCATGCGATAGAAGGTCCATGGTTTCTGGATCCGTGCCAGTCCTGTTGACTCATCAGTCAGGACGGCTTCATCCGTCTCTCAGGTCCCTGAAGTTGGCAGCATGGTTACTCCACTTCCATCCTTAGTCCGAGACAATGCTCTTTCGCGGACGTGGTCCACATACTGTCTTCTTCTCATAAACCTTCCACCATCAAACTTTATTCCAGTAAATGGAAAAGGTTTGCCTTCTGGGCTCAAGAACGTGGTATAGATCCTCTCACTGCACCAGTATCGGAGGTTCTGAATTTTCTGGCCTCCCTTTTTCAGTCGGGCTCTTCAGTTTCTACCATTAAGGTTCAGCTAGCGGTGATCTCTAATTTTCATGCTTCATTTGAACCTTCATTGATGTCTCACAAACTTTGTAAGGCTTTCCTTAAAGGGGCTTGGCTCCTTAGGCCTCCTTTATCTCATCCTGTCCCCCTTGGGATTTGAATATGGTTCTTGCTGCCCTAACTGCCCGTCCTTTCGAACCAGCTGCTACCTGTGATTTAAAATTTCTGTCTTGGAAAACGGCCGTTTTAGTAGCCATAACGTCTGCCAGGCGAGTTTCAGAACTTCAAGCTCTTTGTTCTGATCCTCCCTATTTGATTTTTCACAAGCATAGAGTTTCATTGAAATTAAACCCTGCATTTATACCAAAAGTGGCCTCCTCTTTCTGTATTCAACAAACTATAGAACTCCCTGTCTTTTTTCCAGAATTCTCTAATAACGCAGAATATACTTTGCATCAATTGGACGCATAGACAATCATGCTTTTATTTGAATAGAACCGCTCAAACGCTGAAATCAAATCAATTGTTTGTTTCCTTTGCAGTGAACAAATTGGGTCAACCAGTAACAAAAACCTCCATATCTAAATGGATTAAAGATTGTATCATTTTTATTTATTCATAGGCTAACAAAGACCTTCCCTTTCCAGTCAAGGCTCATTCTACCAGGGCAATGGCTACTTCCGTAGCTTTTCACTCCAAGTTATCAATAGATGATATTTGTGCTGCGGCAACCTGGACTTCTCCGCACACTTTCATTTCTCATTACAAATTGGATGTGGTTTCTCGAGGCAGAGCTTCCTTTGGTTCCACAGTTCTCAGGAGTGTTTTCCAATGAGCCACCTGGGATGTAGGTGCTAGGGACGCTGTCCCATCTGTTATGAATGTAGGCGAGATAGGATCCCATTACATCTTTTAGTTATGTACTTACCATAACTTCGGATGTATGGGATCCATCTACATTCATAAGTACCCACCCTCCTTCCCCCTTCCATTCGGATTTAGAGGAGCTGTAGTCCCTTTTTTCTTGGCGATCTTTCTTGAAGAACTTTAGTTGGTTATAGTGACTACTAGTTTTTCTGTGTTTGCATGGATGTATGAAAGCGAACAAACAAGATCTGGGGAAGCAGGTGTAGTGCATCCTGGGATAGGGAGTAGCCCAGCCAATGAGAGACTTCGTGCTAGTGTATTAGTTGCCGAGTCGGAGCCGATGGATCGGCTCCGAACCCATCTGTTATGAATGTAGGCGAGATGGATCCCATACATCCGAAGTTATTGTAAGTACATAACTAAAAGTTAATCCCTATAAATAATTCTTGTTAGTTCATAACCATATGTCTCTTTTTTATTTCCACCCTGTTTTTAAACGCCACTTTAATTTTATCCCACTCTCTAGTTATATTTTCAGAAGAAATTTCTATCTTCTCTAATAGCTCTTGAATAATTTCCACTATCCATTCCTTAAATTCCTCTCTTTTCAACAGATAGGTGGGAAAGTGCCAGTGTCTCATTTTTATTTTAGTTAATATTGGTGCATGATCTGAAATAGTTATTGGGTACGTATCAAGACTTTCACTTAAATGCACATGTTTTTGTGAAATGTAAATTCTGTTTAGCCTACTCTAGTTTTTGTATCCTGTGGAATAATATGTAAATTCACTCCAAACTCCTAGTAGTGAATTCACATCTTCCATGCAAAATATTTTCATAAATTTCTTCAAAAATCTACCCTTCTTTGTTATATTTTCCCTTCTCTGACCCCCAGACACATCTTCACTGCTGCAAATCAAATCTAAGTCCCCATCACTAAGTAATCTCCCTTGCTGAAAGCTGATTATTTCTTCCAGAATTTTCTTAAGCTCCATTACAGCAGTTTTAGGTAGAATATGAGTACATGCCAGTGTAATGCTCCTCTCTTGTCAGAACCCCTTAGTGCTACATATCTACCATTATTATCTTTTTCATTCTCTTCTATCACTATTGGAGCTCCTCTTGCAATTAATATAAGTGCTGCTGTTTTTCTTTGTCCCAGGTATTCCACTGAAGAACCACTCTGAAACCTTTCTTTGTCAAATGTACATGTTCAGTTCTTTTTAATCGTGTCTCTTGTAGCATAGCTATTTGCCCTCTACATTTTAATGTAGTTCACTACTCTTTCTTGTTTTGTATTTATCTGTGAGATCGTTGACATTTGAAGACATCACGGAATGCATTATTATATTAAAAAGTTATTATCCCCAGCTTTTATGTGTAACAACTTTTTTCTTAAGTATCTAGTTCCAGCTTTTGTGTTACATGCATGCACTGTTTGGCAGGTTGATCTTTTTGTTTACTTACAGTTAACTTTCTCCCTCCTCCTCCCCTCTCCTATGTATTTTTCTGAATAATAATGATATGGAGTAGAGCATATGCTTTAGAGTCCCCTATAAGTTTAACAGAGTCCAAAAAAGTCCAATATTTTCAGATTTCATTGATCTGTCATGTTTCACAAATATAATTATTGCTTTGTAATCCACATTCGCCAATTTCCAAGTTACTGGTTTTATTGCTGTTCATCTCCATCTCCCCAAGAGTGTAAACAGGCATACTGTTTGTACTCTACTGAGTAAATTTTTCTGGGCATCGGTTAGAAACATTGTGGCTTTTTCAGAACATATTATGTCTGCAAAAGTCAAAATTAATGCCTCCAGCAACAGGTGCATAGCTTGCTTAAAGCAGGAATGCTAATCTAAAAACAATATTGTTAATAGATTTAGAGAAAATGGATGAAACTGCTAACCCATTTATTATGTGCTTAGGGTAGGAGCACATTTTGAGAGATGTGTCCATTTTTTAAAATGCCACAAGGGATAAGGGGTAACAAACAAAAAGAGTTTGTGAGTACAGTTTGCAATTCTTTGGCTACACCCTTGCATCTGACAAATTCTGTCTCTGCTTCATTTCCAATGTACTCTCAGTTCTTCTATTCAACTCTTGTGATTTTTTCCTTCTCTCAAATATTTATGTTGAAACATTGAAAAGGTTTCACTGGCATAGTCTCTCTGTGGTCTTTATTACCAGAAGAATAAGAAGCAGAATCACCTTCTGTTTCACAACTCACTTTTTGTTGGACAAACTTTTGTATTTCCTCCCTAGCATGTACTGCATCAAAAATTATTTTGTCATTACTTGAAAGAATATTTTGAAGATAGCTGGGTACAGCAGTTTGAATCTCACACTTGCTTCTTGTCATTCCCTGAATAGTGGAATAAATTTAATTTTTTTTTTTGCTTGGTGTACAGTGAGTAATCATTCTCCAGAAATACTCTGATGTCTCCCACTTTTAGTACTTTGTCCTTCTGCCACAGTTTTGTCAGAATCAACTCCTGCTGGTAGGATTCCATCTTTACTATTAAAGGTCAAGGTTGCTGTCTCATAGCCAGGTTTGGAGCATGCACACGATGTTCCCTTTCAATTAACAACTGCTGTGGAATATCAGTCCAGTTGCTTATTTGTTCTTTCATAAAATTAATTCAGTCTTTTCCTTCCAGCTTCTCTGGTACAGCAGAATATCTCAGGTTTTCCCTATTTGCTCTATCTTCTAATTCTATTATTTTGTGAAACATGTCTTCTTGAGCAGCCTCATATTCAGCCAGCCTTTTCTTCATTTTAGCCTCTGAATTTTGCAGTTTCATCACCTCATCTGAATATCAGTTTAAAGCTTCTTCCATTTTTCCAGGCTTTTGTTATCTGATGACTCCATCATTGTTTCGTTTATTTTAATCCGATCTATGTACAGTTGTCTTATACATTTCACTAGGTTATTGGATGTAATGTCTGAAGCTTTCACCGCAGTACTCTTCCCAGTCAGTGTTTTTTCCTCACCTTTTTGTAGCTGATTTTCTTTCAGGTCCTCTCAATTTTTTCTGGCATCCAGGCAGTGCAGTTGCTGGCCAGTTACTGAAATTTACCCAGAAATATAAGTCCACCAGTTTTCTCTGCTGAGTTTCTGTTTTCACAATGAGAGGGCTATCATTAATCTGTTACTCAGTATGCAGCCATCTTGGAAGTTCTCATAAAAATTAATTTTGTATTGTAAATCAACATATATCATAATCATAATATATGTTTATTTGTACAATACATTAACGTGTGCACTGTGACAATGAGATGCATGCCACATGACAAATTTGATTATGTAGTACAAATTGGCAAAAGGGAATGGCATTTATGTGTGTGAAAGAAAGTGTAGCATAGCAGAATGATGGTTAGTTTTCCACTCTGGCTTATATAAGAAAATTCCAGTTTTTACTCTGTCAGACTGTGTTGCACATATAATGGCTGTACCTTACAATTATGTGATGGCCAGAAAGTGTTGAGGCTACATAGGATAAACAGTCCATTTTCTGTGCCCAGCATACCTCTCAAGTGTACCTCATTACAAGGAACATACCTCATTTGGGGTCTTAAAAAAGTTCATGTTCCTCAAAGTTCCTCAGTTTTCCACAGTGAAAAACTCTGTCACACATTCAGTGTTGGGAATTTTTTAAGTGAATTCCATGGTAAATAGAAATGAATCATATTAATTCATTAAGAGATCTTCTTTATAAGTAAAATCAGCATATTTTAACCATCCTATGGCCTTCCTAGTTGAAGCTGTTAGTAAGCCATTAGTATGTGTTCCACATTTTGCCCATTTGTTCCACATTATGAGAGCTAGTGTTCCTCATTTTGGAGATGGAAGGTTGAGAGCTATGGTGCCCTGTCAATGCAAACTATTACTTCTTCATTATGTTGCTCAGAGGAGAGGTGCAGTTGCACTGCCTTATGCTTCTTTAACACATGTCCTCCTGCCTACTTCACTGCTAGTGACTAGTCTTTGCATATCTCCGCTTCCTACCATCTGTGTGAGGAGCATTTTATTTTACCAATCCAGATGTAAATCACATAGATAATGCTAAATATTTCTGAAGCACTCGTAGTGTGGCAGATGGCACTTATTGTAACTTGACAATTTTGCTGTATGATTCATTTGCTGATTATGGCATAAAGGGGGAAGTAGTCTTCTGTTATATTACAGTACTCAACGGTGGAGTATTTTTTTAAATGTTCATGCAGTGCTAATTGTTCCAAAGGCAGAGCATGCTGGTAATGCTTGAACTTAGCTGTGAGCTGCATAATTCTAGGGTATTAATGAATCTTAACCTTTATTTGTTATCAGAGAGGTACTTTAGTCCTCTAATGTTACTGCTGCATCATTTAGTGGTTTCTGGCTTTTGACAGTCTCAGTCTTAGTTATTTTACATTTTAGAAAATATTTATTGAACGTCTTGTTAAGTCCCCATTTACTATTGGCTTATTCATTCCTCCTGACCTCTGGTGTTGAAAAATCCAGGGAGAAGAAGGCAAGACCCTTACTTCACTGATGTGACCTGTCGAGGAGGAGGAGGAGTTGAACATTATTTGGATATTCCTCTAACACTCCACTCCGTTAGCTGGCTGAAAAGTATTATGTATTGCCTGTTATGCTAAGACAGTACAGAAGTTCATTTCTGCATGGCTGCAGTTATCAGCTGCGGTATTATGTAGTTACTGATGGACTGTTACTTACCCAAGTCCGTAAAACACACCTCTGTACCTTCCGCAACAGTGAACTTCTACAAGAGAGTTGTAGATGGCTAATACAGCAGTGATCATTCATTCCTATCTCTCCAGTTGTCTTCTCCATTACCCAGGACACTGCTCAAACATTTGTCATTTGGGAGATAAGGTTAAAACCATTGGTGCCACAGGATGCCACATATTTTACACTTTGCCAGTTTTCATTGCATAACTTTCACCAATTGCATAAGTGCGGCAGTAGTCTGTGGATGTTGTTATATTGACATATGTAACAACATGGGAACATTAATGAGATCAGTAAACCCTAAAAGGCATTTAGGTTTTCCCTTTGTCATTTGGGCATAGTGAAAAAGCTGTTTCCATCTGCACTCAGATATCACAGCTCACATCTTCAAGACTGCAGTCTGGAAAGCATTTATGGAATACTACTGCCTAGGCATATAGGCAAGAAGAGTTGTCAAACTTGGATGATAGTCATCAAAAACCTCTTTCCAAATTATTAAGTCTGCACATACTAGATGTATAGGAGAATTCACAGCTGTTGTACTAATTTATTTACTTACTTAGTGTTTGTTAACTTGATCGGTGGGCTGATCTATTTACCCTTTTCATCTATGACCCAGGCCATAAAGAGCTCTGAATGAACGTGTAATCAGAGCCAGCAAAGTATACCATGGAGAAGTGCTGTGTGATTAGAGAGAATCTGTTGTATAGATATAAAGAGGGAATATAAAGCACAAATTGTAACTTATTTACAAAAGATATATACAAAAGATTGACATTTTGGCAGTTACGTGAAGGACAAAAGAGCATGCTACTGTAATAATGCATCTAGGAATAAGCAGCTTAATTGTTTTAAATAGTTTCCCTAAAGTATTTGCACATGGCTTCTTTGTAGAGATGGTCTCTTAGTGTATCTTTAAAATCTCCATGGGGATTTTGAGACATGAATGCCACTGGGAATATATTCCAGTATTGAGGTGTACATGAGAATAACAGCAAAACACTGCTCCCCACTAGTAATTTGAAGGATACATTTAATAAAAGTGAAACTTTTTCACTGGTGGTGATCCTTCCATTTTGTACCTCATGTTTTCTGCATTAGTATCCTGTTGCTTGTGCTCATTGAAGTAATATGACAAACTCAGAGCCTCAAATGTGACTGTTTGGGAACTTGCATCCAGTACGGCTTAAGCCCTACACTTCCCAAACCATCTAGTCATCAGGATCTTAAGTATAGACAACGTGGTTACCTCTTTAATATAATAGAAAGAGTGTTCTGTATTTTAACAGCCTTACAAATGAAACTGCCACTGTTTAATTTAGAGGTAGATGCAGGTATTTCAACAAAGGAGTTCTTGTACCTTGTTTCCAGGTTATGATATATAAATGATATCCCAGTTGTAGATGGCAGTATTTCATTGGAAAAAAATATTTGTATATCATAATAACATCCCCATCTGAGTAACCTGTAGTGCATTGTGCACAACTTTAGGGCTTCATCCTTTTCCTTATAACACAGATAATGTACCTTAGTTAACTGTTTTATGTAAACTGTTTGTATTCTGTTAGATGTCTTTACTGATGAGAGGCTATAAATACAAACATACATATGTGAGATTGTTAGGGACCTGTGTAATTATATCAGTATCTTCTTACTTCTGCTACTGGTGCTGTGAAGGATTTCAATATTTTAAGAAGATGCTATGATACAATGACCATAAATGTAACCTGTCTGGAAATCTTTGTAAATTCTGTTGTTCCTATGTTTTAACTAATGTAGCCATGTTTGTTCAGAGTTGATAACTTAGATACCATTACCATTAAGAAATAATTACATAAACCAAGCAGAAATTTATCCAAAGACTAAACTTGCAGAAACAGCATAGAAGCAGACATTTTTAGATATTCAACAGGGAGATTGTCAGGTGCTAGTGTGGTTGTTTTAAAAAAAATTTTAATGGTTGAGTGGTTGTAATGAGAAGGAGGCAGAGTCACAGGTGCTGCTGTTGCAAGGGTTGTGGTGTTTGATTAGGGATGTGTCTGAGTTTTGAAGTGCATATTAAAGAGAGTGGCAATGTTTTTATTGTCATTGAGCAATGTGGGTTCAGTTTCAGTGGCATGGCCTGGATTAAGTATTTTGTTAATAGGTGATCAGAATGCTTCTGGAAGTTTTTTTGGACTATAGGTTAGTGTGGTAGTCTTTTTTATCTGTTTTGATTTGGTATTTAGCATTTTTTCTGAGTTGCCAAAATATATGTGGGTTGTTTTGTGTTTTATTTTTGATCCAGGAATTCCAGGCCATGTGTCTGAGTTTCATTAGATTTTTTGTGGTTCTGGTCAGCCAGGGGGCTAGTATGGATTTATACATTTTGTTCTGAATGGGCTAAACTGTTTAGAATGTTGAGGAAGGTACTGGAGAATTTTGTAACAGTATCATGTAAGTGAAGCTCCTCTAGATGTTGCCAATTACAACGTTGTAGGTTCTGGAGAAATGTTTCTTTTTGTAAGTAGAAGAGATTGCATACTTCATACCACCTTAATAATTTTTGAGCCCTGTTGACAAACGTAGGAAAGTGGCCACTTAGCGAGAACTATAGGAGAATATGTTGTTAAGGGAGGAAGTATTTAATCAAATATTGAACATTTGTTGGTGTTATGTAGTGAGTGGGAGAGGTAGTTATTTGGGTAAGGCCAAAGAGATTGATGGCATTTTGAGGATAATTGCAACTGACAGCCAGTCAATATTGAAATCTCCTAAAATTATCTTTTCTTGAGAGTAAACACTTCAGGATAGTAATCACACTTGCACTTGTGCCTTTAGTTTAATTATCAGTGGAATCTAGTAATAATCATCTGCATATATGAAGTACACAAAAATCCTGCGAGAAGGGAGGCTTGAAACATTCTTTAAAACAAGGCTAACCAGGATTTCCAGCCAGACCTGTGAAGATCTAGATGTTATTCCAAGTTCTTTTTGCTTTTAAAATGTACTGTGGACCTCGTGCTGATGCTAGATCTCAGCAGCCTCAGCAAAGTTATCCTGAGAGTGAAATTCCCAATGGCCATGGTGCAGTTACTGTTTCTTTGCTTGCCAAGAGGAGATTGGATGTGCTCTTTGGAAATCCAAGATGCCCACCAACATTTAAGGATTGCAATATAAAGTATGAGGTTCCAGTGTTTACAGGTAAGAATTAGGCACTGTCAGTTTTATGCTTTTTGTTTTGATCTCACCTCAGTTATCAAAGTGTTCACCAAATGTATTGCCACAGTTGCAGTGAACTATTGACTTTCCATTTTCCAGTAACTATTGTTTTGGCAGCCAACATTGTGTTTTTTTTTTGTTTGTTTTTTTTAAACATTATTACATTATCACTTGTGACATGGGTAAATTTAACAGTTTTATACAAGTAATCAAACCATATTAACAAGTTCACATTTGCAAACATTATACATCACATATATTGCTTTATGCAGCAAAATAAATTGTTCATATCCTGGCATCGCGTAAGCCTCATTCTTCCTCCTCCAAAACATTTTTTGCATATCTTTTTCCCCACAGTTTCCATTTTTTCTATGTAATTTACTCGTACCATTTTCTGAAAATTCCACTTCCTGTTCTTTTATCTGTATTACAATACACACTACTTCAAGTATGTTTGGTTTAGATTTTGATTTCCATTTTCCAGTAATTGCTTTTTTGACAGCCACCAGAATTAAAAAGGCCTTACTATGTCTCAGAAATTCAAATCCTGTATTCCAGCTCAAAAAAAAATAATTTTCTTAGTTACACTCATTTGATTGCCCTATATTCCTGAGTGGGTACTCAGTAGGGAAATTTTAAACTCTGCTAAATCAATACCCTCCCAAAACATATATTCCCAGTGACCTCTTTCTTCCCCATCTACCTGAGGAAAAATCCTTTGGAGTCTGCCTTAGATATAAAAGTACCCATGCAAAGAATCCCAAGTCTTCAACATTTTTGCATATTTGGAAGCCACACATACACCCTCCTATTGTTTCTTTGTGAATTGCTTATGTAATCTATTTTCCAGTGTTTCCTGACCTCCTCTGATTGATTCCAATACTTATTATGGAATATTTTATATGCCCTACTAGTTATCGTTTTTTTAACAGCAGTTTCTGTTATAGATTCAACTGAAAACTCAACCAGTGCAGGTCTCCCCAGTCTTTTCTAGTGTCCTCTGATTAGTTCCTGTAGTTATTGTTCATTATTTTATATGTCCTACTAATTATCCCTTTTTATACTAAAATCTCTACCAGAGTAGGTCTTTAGGTCTTTCATTTTTGATTCCCCTGCCCCTTTCTGTTTGCCTACACTCTGACATCAATCCCTGATAGGGAAGGCAATCTCTAGGTTGCAATCCATATGCCTTCTTGTCCTTTTCCCATTTTATTACAAGTCCCTCTCTATTTGCTCTCAGTGTCTAGGTTCCATTGCCAGCTTCCTCCAGTAAATTCCAGCTCCCTCTTGCCCGTTCTTGCCGTCATCCCTATCACCAGAATCTCCTTTCTCCATTGCCATGTTGACTTATATTCATAAAGTTGCAGAAGGTATATTAAGAATTAATATTCTGTATGACTGTTATGTCCTTAATGATCTGCATCCAAAATCCCACTCTTTCTTTATTTCTTGAATATCCCCCGCTTCATCAACATCCCTTTCCAGTTTGAATTGTAGTTTTCTTCTTGCATTATGTATAAGAACCTTAACTGTATAGCTCTAAACTATTCCTTCAAGTCAGGCATTCCTAAACCTCCTTGTTCTATTGGAAGAATTAACTTATCCTACTTGACTCTTGCCCTCTTCCCCTCCTAGACAAAATCCTTCAACTTTTTATTAATTACTGTCCACAACTTCTCCTGTGATTGACAAAAATGTGCCTGACCTCTGATAAAACTAAAGGGACTAAAAACATGTTTGCTACTTGTATCTTGCCATCCATATCAATAGGCAAGTGCTTCTAGTTTGCCAGTTTTTGGATTATGTTTTGTCTAGTCTCTTCCCACATATCCTAAGCTCCCACAATGGCATCCTTTTTAATTCATACTCCTAAATACTTCCTTTTGTCACGTCCCCATAAATATGGGCATTGCTGAACCAGTTGATGTGTGTGCACATAGTTTACAGCCATATCCTTTGGTCTGTTGTCATTTTCATTCATTCCTCAACAGCTGGGAACCGACTTGGCAGCTTCTTCCAGCTTGTAGAATATTTGAACTTTCAAGCTCTTCCCTTTACACATAATCCCCCACCATCCTGGCATACCGCAGGTCTCTTTTGCTGACAGTAGATTGCAAGCTCTCGAGCTTTGGGTTAAAACTTTATCCGCTTATCTGCACCTTCCAGTAAGTTTAACTTTCTTTACTTCCCTTTCTATTGTTAGTTATTCTCCTTCCTCCTTTTTACCCTTCTATATATGTGTTTATATATATATATATATATATATATATATATATATATATATATATATATATATATATATACACACATATATATGGGATCTGTCAATATGTTTGAAGTTTCACTACTTCGACCCCCACTTCACCGAGTCCACTTGTTCGAAGTAGTGCAACTTTGAACATTGACTTTGGCAGTCACACTACGGCGCGGAATGGAAATATTCCCTTTTCCCCGCTTTAGTGCGATCTCGGAGTTGGTATATTTAAGTAGGGGTGTGTGGGGGGCACAGCTTATCGTTATTAGAAGTACTATCAAAAGTACAGAAAGTTAAATCAGACTGCCAGCAATGATATTAAACAGTACTCGAGGAGTATGTGAAAAGGGGCCTAAGATATATATATATATATATGTGTATATATATATGTGTATATATATATATATATATATATATAACTATGGTTCCCTTCTAATTACTATCGTTATGGGCCACAATGGTGCAGCAGTAGCATTGTTGCGTCACAGCAAGAGGTTCTCCTGTTCAATTCTCAGCTGGAGTGCCTTCTGTGTGGAGTCTGCATGTCCTCCCCGTGGTAGAGTGGCGTTCGAAAGACATGCTTGAATGGGCGTGCCATCATTGAAGGTTGGGCATCGGGCTGGCAACTCAGCACCATAAAAAATCTACTGCCAGTCATTAGTGGACCGGAGTTAACTGGGAAAAGCCGAAAAGACAAACATTCTAATTACTATCATTGGTAAATCCTTTCCTTTTCTTTTATTCTTTAAAAAAATCTTTTCTATCTTTTAATTTTCTCTATTATTTGATTGGTCTTAATTTTTCAATATGTCAGACAAACCATCCGGTTTCAAAAAATGTGTGGCATATGGGCATAAGATCCCTAAGTCATATGCCCACACAGTGTGTATATATTGTCTAGGTCCTAAAGATCTGGATGTTGACTGTGAGATCTGCAAGGGATTCAACTCATGAGCCTTAACTGACAGAAAGAACAAATTGATACTTAGGGGTCTCATTCCTTCTAAGCATTCCTCTACAGTTGCTGGGGCGTAAACCCCCAAGAAACAAGACAAGAAGGGCAATTCTGTTGACAAGGATTCTCGCAAGATATCTCTGGATCACCCTTCTATGACTTCAGCTCCATATTCATAGCCACTGGATAAACTTTCATGAAAGTCAGATGTGAAACTAAGACCTGAAAGATCTCCTCAGATCCAGCCTCCAGTCTTACTCTCGAAGCCTTTTTCTTCCAGATTGCCTTCACCGTTCCTTGAACAGTCACCTCAATGTCATTTGAGGCCTTCCTCAACAGCAGCCTGTCTTCAATCATCTAGTTGCCTTGTCCAAAGCAGATGTAGATAGGATGATGAGGAAGTTCCTCAGGAATTAAAATTCATATGTGCATTCTCACCGCTTTGACCCCATCTGGTCCTGAGAGCCTCCACAGAGCCGCACCACCTATTATATCTCCTTTTCTGATCAGTACTTCGGTTTCGGAAGCAATCGGATCTGAAAGCCTTGGGGAAATTTTCCTCAGATCTAAAGATCATGGTGTCTTCGACTCCAGTGCTTTCTCTAACTGGTCCAGAGCTGAGTACCTCAGAGAAGGACGACTCACAGAGCCAAAACAGTGGTGCCAGCTCCGGGATGTTAGAGTCGACTCGAAATTGTCAGAGTCATGTTTTCCCTTTGGAACATCGGCATTAGATAGCTTGATTCTGTCTCCCTCTTTGAGTGGCGTGTCTATGGGATGATGGGAACCAGTGGTCTTTGAATGTCCTTTGTCAGATCCATAAGTTTCTGCCTCCCAATGGCATTCTGCCTTTGAGGTAGTAGAGAGAGTGTTCTCTCTGCATAGAGGTCAGACAACCCTGTCCTCCTCGGGTCAGATTTCCTTTTCTCATTTAGTTTTGCATCCAGAGCCTAGTTCATCGATTCAACTGGGGCAGCCAGCCTGAGCCAATCTCCAGTCTACCCAACAGGGTATTATCTCTTCTGATACCTCCCTGGAGCACCCAACCAAGGAGGTCCCTTAGAAGAGAACGTGCAAGAGGAGGTACTTAGACTCTCCACAAGAGGCTGTCATGGAGGACACTGATTTTGATAAAGGGGAAGTGTCCCCCCAGATCACCATCTGATGATGTCTCCTTCTGTGACACCTTGGAACTCTCCGATAACCCTTCCCAAGAGGCATCAGTGTTTCTGGAAGTTAGATGGTTTGGCCTGTCTATCTTCTGGGTGACGCCGCGTGCCAATGAGCTTATAGATTTGGTCTCTCTGCAGATGTGGACGGAACCAGACACCAGTAAGCCTATACCCAAGAGACAAGACTTAATCCTTGCACCACTAAAGGACAATACAAACCTGTTGATGCCATGGTTGTTGCGGTGGTCACAAAGAAGGAACTAGCAAAACAGAGTTCCTCTGTCCACCCCCCCCCCCAACAGGGAGTCTAGGGTGCTGGACAGATTTGGGAAACATGTCTATGCTTCAGCAATCTTCGGTCTGAGGCCACTGAATTATTTAGCACATTTCACTACACGTCAAAGAGATTTTATCAAGGAGCTTACAACATCTCTCTCTGGGACCTTATCTTCCAAGGATGGGAATACCATTTCCTCGCAATGGGCTACGCTTCAGTCTGTTTCCAGTTTGTCCATGAAGTTGATCTCTCATGATGCCGAAGGTACTTCACTGGCTATGGGTTCAAGCATTTCAATTAGGAGACATGACCGGATGCACTTGTGTGATTTTGCAGAACCCTTCAAATATTTCTTTAATACACCCTTTAATGGAACCTCATTGTTTGGCCCCAAAGTCAAAGACACACTCTCTAGGTGTGAACAAGAAGGGAAAACCTTGTCTGCTGTGGGCATGTGTTTTTCCTACTCCTCAACGGTCCTTTTCCAGGAACCAGTGAGATTCTAGAAAGCTGTAGTTCAAGAAATCCCAGGGTTCCTTTCAAGATACACATGGAGAGAATTTCCCAGGGCAAGAGGGGCAAATTCAAATGGAAGACACTTCCTCCACAGCAGAGGTGGTCCACATAATCAGGGATCTAAAGATTCCTTCTTAGACAAGTTCTATCACCGTTCCTGAATGGAGGCTTGACTGTCCATCTCTGGAGGCAGTCAGGGTTGTCTATTCCTGCACCAGAGAGCCTGGCTAGATATCACTAAAGATTCATGTGTGTGGAGGATAATATCCAGACGCTATATCATGTCATTTTCCCAACCCCCACCATCAGTTCCAAAGAAAGTCCCCAATATTCCACCCAGTCAGAGGAAAGCAGCTTCTCTTAGAGTTAAAAAAAAACTGCTAGAAAAAGTCATCCAAGAGATTCCCCCAGACCAGAGAGAGTCTGGAACTTATTCAAGATTCTTATTAGTGCTAAAAATGACAGGGGACTTGAGACCAGTTTTGGATCTCAGCAAACTAAACCAATTGGTTTAGTACACAAAGTTCCAGATAGTGACTGTTCAGTCCATTCTGCCATTTCTGCTCAAGGATGACTGGGTGTGCTCAGTAGATCTTCAAGATGCATATTGTCATATCAAAATGAATAGGCAATCCCGCAGATGTCTATGCTTCCAGCTGGGAGCCAGTCATTACCAGTTCAAAACACTGCCCCTTAGTCTCACCATAACCCCATGGTGTTCACCATATGTATGGCAGTCATAGCAGCTCACCTGAGTCTGCTGGGATTCCAAGTGTTTCCATATCTGAATGACTGGCTCTTAACTGCACCAACCAGGCATCAACTGTTTCAAGCAAGGGACTGTTTACTCCAGTTGTACTCCCATCTGGGAGTATCTGTCAGTTACAGCAAATCTCAGCTCACTCCAACGCAGACTTTGGAACTTATTGGTGCTCATTTCAAATAGCTTGCCTTCCTCTTTCTTAGATACAAACTATTCAATTTCAGGTCAATAAGATTGTTCAGAATTCTTCCCTCCCAGCTCATCTGATACTCCAAGCTTCAGGATCCATGGCAGCAGCAATCATTCTTGTACCACTTGCCAGGTTCCGTATGAGAATCTGTCAGTGGACTCTCACAACTCAGTGATCTATTCTACAACACCTATTATCCAGGTCAGTCAAAATGACTCAGTCTTGTAAGAATTATCTTCTCTGGTGGATCCACTCCAATTAGATGCACAAAGACCATCCCTTTGTTCTTCCTCAGCCCAAGGCCACAGTGACCATGGACACCTCCCAGCTCGGGTGGGGGAGCCCTTCTTGGGACGACAATCCAAAGCACGTGATCCCCTGAAGAGTTCAAAATGCATTTCACTGTTCTGGGGATGAGAGCTGTCCTTGCATTGCAGGCCTTCCAAGACACTCTCCCAACCAGGACTATTGCAATTCAGACAGACAAGATGTCAGTGATCTGGTACGTCAACAAACAAAGGGGAACCAAATCTTACCCTCGTGGTCGAGAAGCTATGAGAGTATGGCAATGGGCGATATCTTCCAACAGGAAATCCAACATGATTGCAGACAAGTTAAGGTCTGTTATAATGCCACATGAGCGGACTTTCAGTGTCAATATGATGGAGATGAATTTCCATTGATGGGGGTAAACATGCTGCAACCTTTTCACATCTCGCTCAACAATAAGTGCAGCAGGTTCTTTGCCCTGATCCCCCCCACTGGGGGAGTCACGAGGAATGCTGTACTTCATGCTTGGCCCTCTGGTCTCCTTTATGCTTCTCCAGTGTTACCCCTCATCCCAAAATTTCTCCAGAAATTTTGTTTGAAGAGCACAGTTGCCCTCATTGCCCATTACTGTCCTCATCAGATCTAGTTTTCCTTCCTATGTCCTTATCTTCTACATCCGCCCTGGATTTTGGATCCAATTCCAGACCTCTTGTCTCACCCAGTGGCCATGACTTATCCAGACATATTAGACCTCAAATTGACTGCATGGTTTCTCCAGTTCCCTTGGTTGTTAGACAGCCCAGGCTCTACTTCCCAGTCCATCATATTTTGTTATCTTTCCATAAAGCTTCCACTAGAAAAAAATTACAAAAGTAAAAGGAAAATATTTGTTTTTTTGGGCCCATGTCAACACTTTAGATCCCTTTTCTGCACCAATTTCAAAGGTCCTTGACTTTTAAGCCACAATTTTCAATGAGGGTGCTAGCTCCTCAACTGTCAGAGTACATTTAGCAGCTATTTCCAACTTTCATATTGGAGTATATAAGTCTAACTTAGCTACCTCAAAGGTTTGTAAAGCCTTTCTCAGGGGAACCTACCTACCTAGACCTTCATTAAAGGATCATACTCCTCCTTTGAATTTAAATATTGATCTGACGTTGTCACTGTCATTCTTCCTTAACACGTGTGTCTCTGATTTGACCCTCGGATCCAACGACCATTTTCCAAGCTGAAGAATTGAAGCTCAAGCTCCTCCCTTCCTACCCATAATGCCTCATTCCCCCAGTCTCCTTCAGGTCTCATTTACCGCTCATAGAGTAAACTTCAAGGTTTCATTGCTCCAGTGCTCCTCCAGTGTTACTGAGTGGTTCTCTGTTCAGAGTGTGAGTTTAGTTAGCTTTTAGTTAATTATCACTATTTTCTTTCCTACCCTGACTCTTGCTATTGTAGTTTTCTTTTCCTTTTGTGGGAAGGAGCCAGACACTGTGGAGCCCATTCCGAAGATTTCATACAAAATTCTGAGTGAACCTACAGATAAGACACATTGGACTAAAGGGATTCTGGTAAATGCCATGTTGGTCACAGCAGCCACTAAGAAGGAGCTGGCTCAGGAAAGCTCCTCTGTCCATACCCCTAACAAGGGAGTCTAGGGCTATGGACAGGTTTGGAAAAAGAGTTTATTCTTCATCCACTTTCACCTTACAAGCATTAAACTAGACTACAGAGAGACCTTGTCAAAGAAGGACCAGAAGACCTTTTTTTCCAGAATGGTCACTCTGCAGTCAAAATCGAATGCGTCCATGAGGTTAATTTCCCACACTGCAGAGGGTGCCTCTAGGGCATCCGGTCAGGCATTACATTAGGTGCCATACCTGGATGCTGCTGTGTGACTTTGCGGAAGCTTTCAATGTGTCATTTGTCAATGCACCCTTCGATGGATCATCCTTGTTTGATCCAACAGTCAGAGACACACTGTCCTAAAGTGAGAAAGATGGGAAGACCTTGTCTGCCATTGGAATCCATTTTTCTGCCCTCCAAAGTTCCTTCTCCAGGAGCCACCATGGGGGAAAAATTGTGGTTCAAGAAATCTTAAGGTCCTTTTCAGGAATCTCAGGGAGACTTTCCTTCAGAGACAGAGGGGGTAACAGTTCAAAGAAAGTCACTGCCCCCGTGGCAGAGGGGGTCTGCAGAACTCTGGGTCTCGAGATTCCTTCTCAGACAGACCCTTCCAGTGCTCATGAATGGTGGCCTTACTGCCTTCCTCTGGAGGCAGTCAGGGGGTACTTCTTCCTTACACCCACAAGCCTGGGCAGCCATCATGAATGATCAGTGGGTGCTAAGGATCATATATACAGGATACTTTCTTCCCTTTTCGGAAAACTCCAAGCCATAGTTTTACCTCCCTTATGTTCTACCCAATCAGAGGGAGAAGACAGCTCAAGAAATTGCAAAACTGCTGCAAAAAATAGTCATCCACGAGGTCCCTCCTGACCAGATAGGATCGGACATCTACTTGAGATCTTTTTTAGTACAAAAAAGACAGGGGCCTAAGGCCGATCCTGGACCTGCCCTGCCTGAACAAATCTATAAGGAATTCAAAATTCAGAATGGTCATGGTCCAGTCCATTCTACCTCTCTCGAGAATGGATGATTGGATGTGTTCTGTAGACCTGAAGGATGTGTACTAGCACATGGACAGGTGCTCCAGATGGTACCTTCGTTTCAGGCTGGGAGCTGGCCATTACCAATTCAGATCACATCTGTTTGATCTCACCACAGTCCCCAGGGTGTTCACCAAATGCATAGCGGTTGTCACAGTGCATCTCAGGCAGCAGGGATTCCATGTGTTTTCATATCTGGATGACTGGCTCCTAACTGCTCCAACCAGGCATCTACATGTTCAAGCCAGGGATTATCTGTTACAGCTAGCACCCTATCTAGGTATAGCAATCAATGTACAAAAATTTGAGTTGCACCCAGTACAAACCATAAATTTCATCGGAGCACGTCTGGATATGACTTTAGCATGGGCTTATCTCACGCCGGACAGGATTGTGAGTTTACGATCACAGATCAAACAGGTTCTAGCTACTTCATCTCCCATGGCAAATCTGGTGCTCAGGGCTTTGGGCTGTATGGCAGGGATAATAACTCTGTTACCCACAGCACCCTTACACATGAGAGTTTTGCAATGGATTCTAGCAGTCCAGTGGTTGTTACACAGGCACCCCTTACATCATCTGATAAAACTTTCACAGGTATGCAGAGACTCCCTTCTTTAGTAGCTTCATTCCGCAGACATCATGTAGGGGGCAACTCTTTGTTCTTCACCCTCCCAAACCCACTCTGACCATGGATGCTTCCCAGATGGGGGGGGGGCATTTTCTGGGTTGGACGGTTCAAGGCACATGGACCCCCTCAAGAGACCAAAGTGCCCATCAACGTCCTGGAGATGAGAGCAGCCTTTCTAACATTGCAAGCTCTATGCAGCTTTCTTCCTCTGGGAACTATTACAGTACAAACAATATGTCAGTAGTCTGGTACATCAACAAATGTGGGGGAACCAGATCTTACCCGTTGTGTTGAGAAGCGATGAGGGTGTGGCAGTGGGTGATTTCTAACAACTGTTCCAGGGGTGTCCAACATCCTGGTAGACAGGCTCAGCTGAAGTTCTTCTGATGCTTCACAAGTGGTCTCTGAATCAATCAGTGGCAAACATGATTTTCCTCAAGTGGGGTCAACCCTGCTGCAAACTATTTGCGTCCCCCTTCAACAACAAATGCAGCAAGTTCTTTGCCCTGATCCCTCCACAGGGTCAGTTACCAAGGGATACTCTGGTTCATGCTTCGCACTCCAGTCTGCTTTACGCTTTATCTCCAGTCTCTCTAATTCCCAAATTCCTGCAGAAAACATACAGGTTGAAGAGCAAAGGTATCCTCATTGACCCCTTCTTGCTTCTTCAGATCTGGTTCCCCTTTCTTTGGTCTCATCTAATTTGCCCACTGATGACTGTGGATCTGGTTCCATATCTACTGTCTCACCCGTCAGGGCATACTCACCCAGATCTCCTAGGACTGAATTTAACTGCATGGATTCTCCAATTCCAGTGATTGCAAAACATTCCAGGCTTGCATCTCCAATCCGAAAAATCTTGATCTACACTCTTATGTCCTCTACAAGGAAAATTTACAGGAGCATATGGAAGAGATTTTCCTTGTGGGCCCAGCAGGAACAACTAGATCCTCTTACTGCTACCATTCTGAAAGTTTTAGATTTCTTGGCTTCCCTTTTCCAAAGTGGGGCTAGCTACTCCACTGTGAAAGTCCAGCTAATGGCTATTTCCAATTTTCATACTGGGACAATTCCTCATCTGTGGCTTCATGTAAACTTTGTAAAACATTCCTGAGAGAGGTACCTTTTTACTTCACCCCCCCCCCCCCTACTCAAAAGTCCTACTCCTCTGTGGGATCTGACTATGGTCTTACAAGCCCTAGATGTTCTTCGTGTTTCACTGTTGCAGTCATCACATTTGGGTTATCCCTTCCAGGGTAGCCCTCAGTCGGTCCGAATACCAGAGGCTTAGTATTTCTACGTTGGTTGCCATCACTCCAGGACTTATGTCATGTCATTAGTCATATAAAATAAGGCAGTTGATGCCATTACATCAGTCTTTCTTGCCAAGGAGTCCAAAGCAGAAGCACTTTGCATGAGTGCCGGTTGGCCGCTACCTGAGTTTTCATTTTCCGAAATGAAGTTGAAGTCTTCTAAAGCTAAGTACCCAGTTGGGATCCTTTTTTCTTGCTCTAACCGATGTCAGAAAAAGTTAACAATTGTTTTGCCTGTGGAAAGCAAATACCACACCGAGACTTTCATTCTTACTGCAGTACTTGCTTAGGCCCAGACCACGGCGTCCCTCGCTGTCGCTTTTGTGCTTTGTTCAACGCCAGAACTGTACATTGTCGGGCCTTTATTGTAGCTAGATATTTTCGGTCTCAGTCCTCAACTTCCGATATGGCTTCAGTAAGCCATCCGACAGCAGATATTTCAAAAAAAACATAAGGATAAAGACAGAGACTGACCGCACAGGTCCAAACCTACCGACGACGGTTCTGTTAAGCTAGTCATCAGTTCTCCAGTCCTCAGTGAGGCACTTTCTCAGCCTCTGATGCCTGCTTTTGCGAATTTGCAGGCCGCTACCGAGACTCTTTCGGAGTCCGGTATGCCATGAGACTCTTCATCGACTAAGGATCCTGTGGATGTCTCTACCTTGGATGGGTCCAGAGCCGCTGAGCAGGCACCGGCTTCCGAGAAAGCACTTTGCAACACCGATTCTCAACACAGACCGACGACTTCTTTTGCGTCTACCGTTCTTTCAAAAACTACCGAGTTTCTAAGGCCCAGGGTACGAACCACACCCAAGAAACCGATGACCCAATCTCAGGCACCTGCTTCCTTACCTCAGTCTTAAATGCTTAAAATTGCAGAAGACCTTATAATGCTGATCAGGGGAAGCCAAGTTACCCCTTCCAAAAGAAAAAGAGATCTGTCCTCAGTAGTTTTATCTGAACAGGAGTCCGATTACTCTGATGCATGTGAATATAAAGACATGCAACCTCTCTCTGCTTATGAGGATTCTGATGCAGAAGAATCCATTCCTTCAGCCTCTCCACCCAAGGATTTTTCCTTTGGGGAAACCCTACATACTTTAAGGGAGCATTTCCAATGGGAACGTCAGGACTACCCTCAGTCTAAAAAGAGACTCAGGGAATTCTTAGATCTTCCACAGCACAGACCTCTGGCCATTCCTCCTGTCCTTGATGTTGTGGATGATGTTTTTATGGAATCCAGTTTGATTCCTGGCACCCTCACTCCTGCTCCCAGGAAACCTGGCAGGTACTGTAGAGTCCCTGACTCTCACAAATTTATTTTCAAAAATCCTACTGCTGACCCTGAGGTTATTTCTCAATGGCCTAAAGGAATTAAAGCAACTTCTGCTAAGAATTACACCCCCTCAGATAGGGATTCCCAAGCATTAGACAGATGGGGTAAAAAAAAGTATACACCTCTGCTACTCTCGCTATTAGAGCACTAAATTGTCAGTTCCATATGCTAAAATTTCAGCAACATACTATGGAACTCCTCAAACAAAAAGCATCATCTTTTCTTGTTTGTGCAGAAAATAAAGATTTACAAGAGTTAATGCATTCTACAAGTCAGGTAGCTAAGCTGACCTTGCAATGTGGTTTTGATGCCCTGGAAGCATCTTGCAGGGCATTAGTCACTGGTTCTGTCCTTAGAAGGCATGCTTGGCTTAAGGAACAGCCCTTGCCCAGACCATGTCAAATCCAAATTATTGGAGGCACCCTTGCACAAAGACAACTTATTTGGCACCAAAGCAGAGGAGGTCTTAAAAAAGATGGAAGAAAAAGCTAAATCTATGCAGACAGTTAAGGACTTCCTGCAGGTCCAGCCACCCAGGTTCAGTAGGCATTGCTCCTCCAAGCACTGATCTTTTCCTACCCCCTCCAGGTCAGCTCAGGACAGACCCCGGGGAAACAGGCCCTCCAGACAGCAGCCCCATGGAATGCAGAGATCTAAGCAATGGAGTTCCTCCTCTTCAAAACCAGGGAGTGCTAAGCCACCCCCTCTTGGTAAGAACTCACAATGACTTTCCACTTCCACCCCCTCCCTCTGCCCACCTGCACTTGCCCCAGGAGGAAAACTCTCCTCCCACGCAAGCACCTGGGCCACCATTACCAACGACCACTGGGTCCTCAACATAGTGTCCCAGGGATACAGATTTTATTTCCACAACCTACCAACCCCAAAAGGGTTCCCAGATCTTCCCCCAAACCAGTGGGCAGAGGCCAAAAAGCAAGTCCTTTTCCTGCTCTCCATGAGGACAATAGAGCATGTTCCTGCAGAACAGATAGGCCAAGGTTTCTACTCCAGACTCTTCCTAGTTCCCAGAAAAGAGGGCACCTGGTGCCCCATCCTCGATCTATTCATTCTAAACACCTTTCTGGTGATACCAAAATTCAAAATGCTCACCCTCCAGCAACTACTACCTATGCTGTCCAAGGATGCTTGGTTAGCCACCCTAGACCTAAAAGAGGCTTAATTACTCATCCCAGTCAGGGAATCATGCAGTAAATATCTACGTTTCAGGGCAGGGTCTCTGCACTTTTAGATCTCTGCACTTTCCTTTGGCTTATCCACTGCTCCCAGAGTATTCACAAAATGTCTCGCTCCCGCCATTGCTTTTTGCAGGCAAAGAAATATTAAAATTTACCCCTACTTAGACGACTGCCTAATTCAGGCAGGCAGTCAGGAAAAGCTGCTCAAGCACCTGGCCTTTGTAAAGGACCTTCTGACCTCCCTAGGGTATAATATCAAAGAAAAGAAACCCAAACTAGTACCCACCAAACAAATTATATTCCTGGGAGCAAGCCTGGACACAGCATCCCAGATGGCATTCCTTACACCAGAAAAGCAAACCTACCTGACAGCCTACTTCTCTCAGCTAGCCACCAGACCCCAGTTATCCGCAAGGAAAATCTTGCAAGCTCTGGGGTTCATGGCTTCTTCCATTCTACTCATTTCATATGCCAGACTGCATATGAGTAAACTACAGTGGTACGTAAAAAGCCTTTGGTGTCAACACTCTCAAGACCTGGAAACTCTAATACCATTGATACCTTGTCTAAGGAAAGATTTTCTTTGGTGGGCAGCAGCATGCTACCACAACAAGGGACTACCCTTCTCACAACCCCACGCCACCCAGACCCTCACCACAGATGCATCAGACTATGCCTGGGGTGCACACCTGGACAGCAAGTGCATACAGGGCCAATGGAGCCCACATCAAATACATCTGCACATCAACCAAAAATAAATGTTAGCTGTCCAGCATGTACTGACAGCTTTCAGACCACTTCTCTCCCTGGGGGCTCTACTGATCAAAACAGACAACACCACTGTGATGTGGTATATCAACAAGCAGGGAGGGACTCACTTGTACCCTCTGTGCAGGCTCGCCATGACCCTTTGGTACACGGCCTCAGCCATGCAACTACACCTCTTAGCACAATTCCTGCCAGGCTCTCTAAACTCTCTGTCAGACAACATAAGCAAAAATTTTCTGGACCCACCGAGTGGCAGCTAGACCAAAGAACCTACACCCTTGTAACTCAGAAATGAGGCATCCCGAAGGTCGACCTCTTTGCTTCCCACTCCAACCATCAGCTCAGCAAGTTCTGCACCAGGGAGCCTCATTGCAAGGCCTGGAAGGTAGATGCTCTATCCTTCCAGTGGGTCAACCTCTCTGTCTATGCATTTCCACCAGTACCACTCATTGCAAGGGTACTGCTCAAAATAATGGAGGAAAAACTAAGGACAGTCCTGATTGCCCCAGACTGGCCATGCCAGCACTGGTACCCACTGCTGCGCAACCTGTCACCTTTGCCACCATGGCATCTCCCTCAGATCCCAACACTCCTGACCCAGAGTTAAGGAGAATTCATGCATCCCAAATTGCAGACCCTCAGTCTGGCAGCCTGGCTTATTCCATGACCACTGCACAAGCTGCCAATCTCAGCAAACAAGTTCTAGATGTCATATGTGAGGCCAGATGCCCTAGCACTAGAAAGTCTTATGCTGACAAATGGAAAAGGTTTTGCACCTGGATATAGGCTAAGGGAGCCGGGATGGCACAGCCCTCCCTACCTCTCATCCTGGATTACCTTGCTGACTACTACACAGGGGTGTATTCTTTTCTTCTATTAAAATTCATGCCTCTGCTATCTCTGCTCATTTCAGCACAGAGCCACCTCTTTTCTCACACCCTCTCATTAAACAGTTCCTAAAAGGGGCTAACAACTTGAGGCCACCCAGAAGAGCACCTACCCCAGCATGGGATCTAAACTTTGTGATGGAAAAGCTCACCCTGCCCCCCTTTGAACCAGCAGCTTCAGCAGAGTTAAAGTTGATCTCTTGGAAAACAACCTTGCTTCTGGCCATCACTTCAGCAAGAAGAATATCCAAGCTACAAGCACTAATGCCTGTAGAGCCCTTCATCATTTTCCATGCTGACAGGGTCTCCCTCAAGACTAACCCATCCTTCATGCCAAAAGTGGAGTCCAGTGTGGCTCTCAACCAATCCATTCATTTGCCCACCTTTTTCCCTAACCCACAAAACAAGGGCGAAAGGATACTGCACTCTAGATGTGCACAGACAGCTCAGATTCTATCTAGACAGGACTAAATCATTTAGAAAGACTGATCAATTGTTAGTCAGCTTTGCTGCAGGTGCAAAGGGCAAGGCCATATCCAAACAAACCATTTCAAAATGGATAGCACACTGCATCCATTTCTGCTACAAGCAACACAGGAAACCTCCCCCCAAGGAGATCAGGACACATTCTACCAGAGCAACCTCCACCTCTGCTGCTTTCCTCAGAGGGGACCCACCAGGGACATCCTGAAGACTGCAACATGGACCTCAGTTCATAGCTTCACCAAGCATTACCACCTGCCTATCTTCTCCAAATCCAGGGCAGGCTTTTCCACTGCAGTCTTCTTGACTGCCTCCACCCTTTTCTTCAGCTTTGGGAATCAACCCAAATGTGTGATGACTGCAACAGCGAAACACGAAGAACATAGTACAGTTGTGTACAATTACCATATATGTAGATGTTTGAGTATATTCACTGTTGCAGTCCTGGTTTCCCTCCCTCCATCCCCTTGCCTCTCTCTCTCTCTCTCTCTCTCTCCTTACAAAGAACTTTTGGTATTTACTTTCTACTGGTGGTGTTCTCCCACCATAACCTCGCTCCCTCTTGGGGGCTCCTGACAGTTAGGGCAAGCAAAACTGATGTAATGGTGTCGGTTGCCTTATTTTATACTACTGATGACCTGACGTCAGTCCTGGAGTGACGGCAACCGACGCAGAAATACTAAGCTTCTGGTATTCAGGCCGACTGAGGGCTACCCTGGAAGGGATAACCGAAATGGGATGACTGCAACAGTGAATACACTTGAACATCTACATTTATGGTAAGTGTACACAGCTATACTTTCTTCCTCCTTTTGAACCTGTGGCTATGGCAGACTTGAAATTTTTGTCATAGAAAACAGTGTTTCTGGTGACTATCACCTCAGCAGAAGGGTTTTACAGTTACAAGCCCTTTCCTCTAAACCCCCTTATCTAATTTTTCACAGAGATAGAGTAACTCTGCGTACCAGCCCATCTTTCTTGCCTAAAGTAGCTACAGAAAATAATATAAATTATCAGTCTTCCTGTTTTTTCCCCCAGCTTTTAAAACAAAGGGGAGTATACGCTTCACCTGCTTGGATGTTCATAGGCAATTACATTTTTACCTAGACAGAACTAAATATTGCAGAAAATCAAAACAACTGCTGAAGTAAGGAAAGGGTGAGCTGTCACCAAGACTACTCTTGCCAAATGGTTGAAATATTTTATTTCCTTTGTTTACTCTTCCAAGAACAGGTCCTTACCAGGGAAAATCAAGGCTTATTCTATAAGGTCTGTGGCAACGTCTTAGGCTTTTTGGTCTAGTATGTAATGATGACATTTGTGCAGCTGCAACATGGTCAAATTCCCATACCTTTGTCACTCACTATAAGTTGGACATTATCTCCAGGAGCAGAACTGCCTTTGGTTCTGCAGTGCTCTGTTATATTCTTCCATGAGGGCCACCCTAGGGTTATTGTAGTTGAGGAAGAATAACAGTGACAACATCAGATAAAGAAGTTATGTTCTTATCCTAACTTTCCATCTGTGTTGTCACTGCATTCTTCCTTAGCCTTTCTTCTCTTCTTCCCCCTGCCCATGACTATGAGAGACCTGTTGGATGACTTCTTAGAAATCACACTTCCTGGTTTAGCTCCTGATCTTTATGCTTGTTCTTTTTTCACTAGACTTTATGATATGCATCTTTGTCTCCATAAAAGTGCTTTTGTAGGTACAGGGTTGCTACAAACCCGATCTAAGGTAGACTGGGGGAATGAGGCATTATGGGTACGATGGGAAGAGCTCAAGCTTCAGTTCTTCAGCTCGGAAAATGGACGAGTCAGATCTGAGACCCACAAGTTGAGGAAGAATGCAGTAACAACACAGATGGAGACTTACGGTAAGAACATAACTTCTTTTTTTTTTTCCTGTGGAAGAAAAGCTCTTTGTACTCAAGCAGACACCCCAGAAAAACAATCCTTTCAGAAGGAGTCACAAAAGACTTCTGAATGTTTTCTTGGAATCTCTGCCTGTGTATGAGATCTCTTACCCAGCAGAGAGAGAGAGATTCCTGACAATTTGAAAAGACACTGCAAAGATAAGCAAGTTGCCTTAGTAAGGAAAATGTGGATATCCTGCCATCTGTGGTAGGCTATCACAGGAGGTAGATATTTTGTGAACACTTTCAGGAGCAGTGGATAGCACAAACAGTAAGTTAGAGAACTGGTAATGTGATCTAGACTCACAAGACCTTAAGAAAATAGAAATGAGATGAGATGAAATGCAAGTTTTAAATCTAAGGATAGAAAATCAAATGAGGAAGGGGTAACAAGTTGTGAAATGAAAGCATTTTGAACTTTGGTACAATCACAAACTGGGTCAGGAAGGAAAGATCCGGAAGTGGTCTCTAAGAGTCTTCTTTCCTTGGCATTAGAAACAATCTTGAAGAAAGTCCTTCTTATGATAGAGGAAGAGGAGGAACAGCTTCTATTATATCCTAAGACAGCATGTTGTAAGACAGGAGGCAAGATAAGAGAAGACAAGAGAAGAGATTTGGTTTGGTGGATGAGGATGACTCTCCTGGAAAGGAGGGAGAGCATCCAACTGCCACCTGTGGCCAAGACGGATCACATTCAGGACCCATTTGTCTAAAACAATCTCTTGTGAAAGAAAGAAACAGAGATTCAGACTTTTTTGGGAGATTTAAGCAGCTGCCAGGGTGGGAAGGAGGTATGAGGTCCCTCATATAGTCATTCTGACTTACTGGACTACCCTTTGTTTTGGGGATTTACACCTTCCATGTCTCAGTTTTAGCCATGTGTTATGGAATATGCATGTTTGAGTAGCCATTGATCGGCTCTCCAGAGAGTGAAGAAGTAAAGCCTCCTTGTATTGTTATGTGGAGCTGACCTCAGGTCACTTGTCAGCAAGTCATGTTACACAGGACCAAGGTCCTCCATTCCTGGGTCTCCTCACAAAACAGCAGGAACTTTTGGCCTAGGTTAGAGATGCCAGTGGGTTGCCTCTCACACCACTGCTTATTGTGCAAGGCTAAGACATCAAGCAAACATTTGTCTTAAGGGGTTAATGTCATGGATGTGGTACCACTTCCTCTAGGGAATATGGCTAAATGCTTTTGCCAGGTTTGAGGTAAATCTCTGTTCCATTCATCTTTGTTTACTCTCAGTTGACACATTGCAGCATGTCCATCTCAAAACACCATACAAAAGACTGCCTAAGTTCACACCTGGAGATGATGAGTGATGTGAAGTATCCTCCGTTTCACATTTATACAAGTACTGTGAAACCCCAGAGATCTTTGTATCTAAGATGGACAGTGACAATGAGTCCTTCATCCCAGTTTTCCACCCTACCCCGGATTACCCCCTTATTTGGAAAAACTTGAGGTCTAATATGGACTGGCCTTAGACCTTTATCCCCCCCTCTCACCAAAATCCCAGAAAAGGGAGGATTTAGGTAATCTAGGAAAGTTTTAGGTGCCAAGCAACCCAAATCCTGCCACCCTAGAGTCCGAGCAGTAAAGCTATATGGACCTGGACTTACACACCTGTTGTTATGGTAAGTACATGACTTTTGTTTACAGACTAAAAGTCCGACTGATTGTGTTGTAACTCATTCAGCTTTGTAATCTCTTCTGATTTGAAGCTGTTACTTTGCAGTGTTAACCCATAATCTGATGTTGTTAATCTTCTTTACATTCATCACTGATGGGTTCGGTTCCGAGCCCTCGGAACCAAGTCGGCCTATTACCAAGCTCACGCCAGACAAAAAAACTCTTGAGCTAAGTCTCTACCCACAATGCCCTTCTCCCTGTTACCTCAGATCTCATTTGCCACGTAGCCGTAAAGCCGCATTTCAGCCGAGCTCTCAGCTAAGTAAAATCTTTTTTGATATTTGTGTAAATGTTTTTGGATATCTTCATATTTTATAAACCTTTAGTATTTCTAGTGTCTTTTCTTTGATTTAACTATATATTCTCCACTCTACCCATTGTTACCATTGGTAAACTTAAGTAACATTGTTGGGACAGCCTTTTTCCTTACCCTTGCGTTATTTCTTCAGTACTATAGCTGGTACTGCTTTCTCTTACCTAACCTGTTAGCTTTTATCTCTATTCAGGTGTTTTCCTTAGTGTGTTGCAATATTGGTATTTTTCTTGTGTTTTTTTTTGCGATTTTTGGACTAGGTGACTTCATTATTGTTGGATTATACAGTTAGTTGTAGTGTTCTCTCTACTAAAATGTCGGATAAGAAGGGTATCTATGGCTTTAAGCATTGTACTTCTTGTAAGAGTAAGTTACCTAACAGTGACTTGCATGATGACTGTGTATAGTGTTTGGGAGTGTCCCACCTTTCGGTGCAGCCTCCATGTGATATTTGTCAAAGCTTCAGCCAACGCACTCTTAATGAGCGCAAAAATAAACTTATTCTGAAGGAGTTACTCAAGTCTCCCTTCTCAGAGGCCATTTCTGCAATGGAGGTCTCAACCCCTCCTTCTAAGGATAAAAAGAGATCCCATTCTGTTCCTTCTTCACCATCGCGTGATCAGAGCAAACCTAGGAAATCTAAGTCCCCAAGTTATCGTCGGAGCATAAATCTGCCTCTTCGGCTCCACCTTCCTCTGCTCCGACCGTTACAAAACCTTTGATACCGATGCCTGTATTGGCACAGACCCTGCCTCCGGCACTAATCATAGATCTTATTACACCGATTTCGACTTCGGCAGCTGTAGCTACTTTGGCTCAGGGCACACTTTCGACTTCAGTTAACATTTTGGAACCGACTGTTTCTATCTGAATGCCACTTCGGCACAGAGGTGTGAGCAAGATGGAAAAACCCTGTCTGTCGTAGGCCTACAGTTTTCCAACCCTCAACATACCGACCACACTGGATCTGACCCCTTTGCTTCCGGTCTTGAAAGTAGAGACTTCGGTGCAGACCTTGCACCACGGACCTGATACTCTCCCTCAGTAGACACGTTTCTGGCCAGGTGTTTAGCCCATTTCTCTAACGTCCTGAATCCCCGTCTGGAGTATCCACTAGATCCACTAGGAGCCTTCCAGAATGCGACACGGTGCGTCTTGTGGACCAGCTGTTGGTAGCCAGGGGGATTCCATCACTCTCTAAAACCCATCCACCTGCTGGACTTGGGTTGCCTTATCCACGGACTGCATCTTACACTCCTCCTTCAACCATCTCAGTTCCGAAGCCTTCTGCTCCGACATCCTTCTTGGAACCCATCACTTCAGTGCCTATGGTGCACCTCATTCAGGCTCCGAGTTTGTCCCTTTGGTCTTCGGTTCCCACCGAACCTGTCCTTCCTCAATCTGGGGATTGGGGGATAGGTGCATCAGCCCGGGGTATGGTGCTGACTTTCTCCTCTGTTCCCTCTTCGACGCCGATGGCTACATCTGCACAGATCTCGCTTGAGGCTCCACCCATTGGGGTGGGTCCGTTGGTGTGGTGTGTGACCCCGGTTCCGAGGTTGTCCTTCTCGGTTCCAGGCTCCCATCCCTCTTCAGGCAGGCCTGCCTTCTGCATGATGGAGAGGCCTCTTGCTTCTGTAACACTCCTATGATGTCGGAACCCCAGTTGTCCCCCTCCCCGAGCTGCAGCTGTCACAGACCACCTCCCCCGGGACACCTGGTAGAGTAGCCGCCACACACCCCTGTTCAGGGTACCCACTCTTCTGGGTCCTCCTCAGAGACCCCCACTGAGGAGCCCCCATGAAAGAAGATGTGCAAGAGGAAGCACGTGGACTTGCCTGAGGAGTCCTTAATGGAAGACACGGATTACGATTATGGTGAAGGGTCCCCATGGTCACCTCCTGATGATGTCTCCTTCAGAAACATTGTAGAAATGTTAAAACAGAGAGGTGACTGGAAGCCCTCCAACCTTTCATCTGAGGAGTCCGTGTTCCTGCAGGCTTTTCGTGCCCGGCCGTCTACCTCTTGGGTGATCCCGCCTGCTGACGTACTCATCCAGCTCATCGTGCAGCGCACGTCGAAGGACCCTGATTCTGTTGAGGTGATCCCCCTGGAGACCAGACAAAAATTCTGTCCCCTCTTGTTGAGAATCCACACTGGTCCAAAGGGTTACCAGCTGATGCTATGGTGGTGGCCATGAAAATGGACTTAGCTGAGGAAAGTCCCGCTGTCCACCTGCCCAACTGAGAGTCCCAGGCAGTGGACAGACTTGGTAAGCAAGTTTTTGCATCAGGGACCTTTGCTATACGATCCCTGAATTATTTGGCACATTTTATGAGGCTCCAGAGGGACTTGATCTCCGAACTGTCTGGGACACTCACAGGACAGTTGTCTGATGAGGTCATGGACAAGGTGGCCCCCCAGCTAGCAACCCTGGAATCAACATCCAACTCGTCCATGAGGTTGCTCTCACACACGACCAAAGGGGCAGCTAGAGCAGCGAGTTGGGCATTGTTATGAGACATCATGCCTGGATGCGCATCTGTGACCTCGCGGATCCCTTCGAGTGTTCCTTTCTGAATGCTTCTATCAAAGCTTCATCCCTCTTCAGCTCCAAAGTGAAGGACACGCCAGCCAGGTGTGAGCAAGATGGAAAAACCCTGTCTGCCATAGGCCTACGGTTTTCCAACCCTCAACATACCTTCTCCAGCAATCAGAGGAGTGAGAAAATGTGGCATAAGAAATCTCAGGGTCCTTTCCATGTCATATGTGGTGATGATACTCCCAGAGGCAGAGGGGGGGGGTAACAATTCTGGGAGGCGCTCCTATAGAGGTAGAGGGGGTCCTTGCAAGCAATGCTCCAGGGAACCTTTCTCTGGACAGCCTTATCAGCGCTTCTGAGGGGCGGCCCAATTGCTTACCTCTGGAAGCAGTTGGGGGTCGTTTCTCTGCACCAAGCTGCCTGGAACTCTATCACCACCGATCGTTAGGTGCAGAATATTATCACCAGAGGTCACACCATTCTCCTTTCTTGCCAACCAAAATTTCCAAGAAAACTTTCTGACGTTCCACCCAGTCAAAGGGAAGCAGCAGCTTCAGAGATTATAAAGATGTCTCAAAAAAGAGTCATACAACCAGTCTTACCAGACCAGTGCGGATCCAGATTTTACTCGAGATTCTTTTTAGTGCCAAAAAAGACAGGGAACTGGAGACCCATTTTGGATCTCAGCAGCTTAAACAAGTCTGTCACCCAAACCAAATTCCGGAGGGTTACGGTTCAGTCCATCCTTCCCTTTTTAACTCATTCACTCTGGAGCAGCTCAGAAAAAGCTGCCTGCTTAATTCCACCATAGGAACAACAGTGCAGCCTGAGCTCATTTTCAGAAACTCCATTTGTAATACCATACATAAAACAAATGTTCATAACTCTTTAACTATAAGAGCTAGACTAAAAATGTAAATGCAAAAGTTGTTCAACAGACACTGACCTTTCCAGCAGTGTAAATGTTGATAGTGCATATCAAAGTCATTGTTAATATTTGGCAAGGAATGCTGATATTGTGCATATTTTTTACCTTTTTGGAAAAGCAAAGCATACTATCTTGGTCAATGTACCATGCAGACCCATACAATTTGAATTTAATTTGTTAGTATGAATGTCAGCTTTAAAATGATACCTTAACCATTACTGTGTGATGCTCCTTTCTTGAGATAGTCACAGAAATATGATTAATATATTATTTCTCATAATTGATAAATAAACAAAACATAGTATCTCATCACCTTTAACAGACAGAGCCTACATATCAGCGTAGAAGTTGTGCATCTGAATGCCAGCTTCAAAATGATGCATCATTTGTCTCATCACCATGCTCCCTTGCAAAGATATGGGCATAATAATGAGAAGTATTGTAAATGTATAATTTTCATAATCGTGCAAGACTAAACAAACTGTGATATCTGTAGATGTAATTTCCATAACCTAAGTACGAAACAAACTTTGATATCTGCATGTGTGCAACATGCAGGCACCATTCTTTTACCATGTTAGAACTATCAATACTGTCTTCAAAATGAGGTATTACTTAGCACATTCAGATGCTCCCTTGCAAAGTTATTTACCAAAATATGAAAAAAAAATCATAATTTCCATAACCTAAGTCCGAAACAAACTTTGACATCTACACGTGTGCAACATACAGGCACCATTTTTTTACCATGTTGGAACTATCAGTACTGTCGTCAAAATGAGGTATTACTTAGCACATTCAGATGCTCCCTTGCAAAGTTATTTACCAAAATATGAAAATAAAAATCATAATTTCCATAACTGAAGTCCAAAACAAAATTTGATATCTGCACATGTGTACAACATACAGGCACAATTCTTTTACCATGTTGGAACCAGCAATACTGTCTTCAAAATGAGGTATTACCTGGCACACTGACATGCTCCCTTGCAAAGTTATTTACCAAAATATGAAAAAATCATAATTTCTATAACCTGAGTCCTAACAAAAGTGATATATGTACATGTGTACAGCATTCAGAAGCAGTTGTTTTACCATGTAGATGCATATGATTGTAAATATACACATTCTTGGTGTAACCAACATACTGCTGAATGGGTACATGCAAAGAAAAAAAGCAAGGTAAGGACCGCCACTCCACTAATGAACCCAGGACAGGCATGGGACATCAGTGACAGGCAAGACCATCTCCTCTGTCTGATAGCTGTGCTGGCTACCCACTCAAACAGCTGATATCACTGCAGTATCACACCCTCCTTCAGGGTCAGCAGTCTGCTTTACCTATGCCTTTTCTCTTTACATGTGTCCATTCAGCAATGGACCTAAGGGATCAAGTTCTGTATTAGTAAGCCCTTCCTGTCATCTAAACTCTACACATGCCTGATAAAAGCAGACTAAAAAAAGAAGTATTGCAGGATGGTCACTGACATATTAGATTGTACGTGGTAGCACTCTCCTGAAACAGTTGTTCTTTCTCAGCATCTTCACCAGCTCCTTACCACAGTTATTTGCCAAACTCAGATAAAGATATTTTGCACAACACTTTTCATAATAGAGTTTTACTTACTATACTGGTCCTACTTGGTCATGGGTGTTTTCCATTCTTCTCACAAGCTGCATGTTACCAATCCTGCATAGCTCTCCTCACGCCATTGTGGAGGTCTGTCAAGAACAACGCAATGCCCTCCTCAGTTAGGTGAACGCCATCCCTTCTGAACAGGTGAACATCTTCTGCGGTGATGCTGTCATGGCAGATTGTAGCTCCACCGACCCTGTGCATCAAGCCATGCATGAACCCGTTCTGTAAATGTCTAGCCTTGTGTGCTGCCCGTTGACTGTTAGCGGTTTTCCATATCTGTCGAGGAATTATGTCAGACCACACAAAATGACAACATAACCTGTTGAGTAGGCATTCGTTATATTACATTGTGCAGCTGCGTATTAGACTCAGCACAGCTCCTCGTGGTGTCCTGCAGATTTCTACAAGCAGCAGCGAGTAGAAGAGTGACTTTCCATTGATTTATAAGTATTTTTTTGGCTTTTTATCTCCGACTGCTTTATCTCGCCTAAAAGTGAGTTTCTATAACTAAATAAGCTCTGCAAAGTTGATTTACTGCATTACTGTTTGTTTTCTGTACTTTTTGCACTTTGAAAGTTTGTTTTTTTGCTTCAATTAACTGGTAGGCTACACATTTGAGTACGCTAGCCAATTTAAAGCATTTACTGTTGCCACTGTATCTATTTTCTGCTTTTCTGTGAAAAAAAAACACAAAAAAATATCCTTGTTTCCCACCTTCACTGAACTAGAATAGTCCAGTCTTCAGATTTTGCTGATCTCTGGGCTGTGTCATAGTTCCTGTGTTGTCCATATCCTTGTTTGGATAGGAGGAAGCTTCTTTGTTCACCAGTGGGAGTGGGGAGCTCTGACAGCCTATTTGTCCCTTAAGGAGTGGTTCCAGCCCAGTAACTTGTAGCTTATTGGCTGTTTTGGGCCATTTCCTAGCTCTTTCTAACCCCCTGCTATAAAGCCCGCTTTAGCGTGCTTTTGCTCTTGTATTAGACTGAGCACAGCTCCTCGTGGTGTCCTGCAGAGTTCTACAAGCAGCAGCGAGTAGAAGAGTGACTTTCCATTGATTTATAAGAATTTTTTTGGCTTTTTATCTCCGACTGCTTTATCTCGCCTAAAAGCGAGTTTCTATAACTAAATAAGCTCTGCAAAGTTGATTTACTGCATTACTGTTTGTTTTCTGTACTTTCTGCACTTTGAAAGTTTGTTTTTTGCTTAAATTAACTGGTAAGCTACACACTCAAGTGCGCTAGCCGATTTAAAGCATTTACTGTTGCCACTGTATCTATTTTCTGCTTTTCTGTGAAAAAAAAACAAAACAAAAAAATATCCTTGTTTCCCGCCTTTACTGAACTAGAATAGTCCAGTCTTCAGATTTTGCTGATCTCTGGGCTGTGTCATAGTTCCTGTGTTGTCCATATCCTTGTTTGGGTAGGAGGAAGCTTCTTTGTTCACCAGTGGAAGTGGGGAGCTCTGAGCAGCCTGTCTGTCCCTTAAGGAGTGGTTCCAGCCCAGTAACCTGTAGCTTATTGGCCGTTTTGGGCCATTTCCTAGCTCTTTCTAACCCCCTGCTATAAAGCCCGCTTTAGCGCGCCTTTGCACGAAGTTGCGCATAGCGCAGCATTGGGCAGCACCGGTTAACCAAGTGTAAAGTATTCCTGGCTCCGCAAAGTCTGCTCTTCAGTTTTTCCCTTAGAACTGCTCTAACTCTCAGTCTAAACATTCTTTTCTCTATCTAAAAAGCCCAGCACTTGCTCCTAAAAGCATTTTACATAAGTAAAGCACTTTTTAAAAAAAAAAAGAAAAGAAAAGAAAGCACTACATCCACCTAAAATCCCCTTGAGTACCCATTCCCCTATAGGTCCTTTCTGACTCCGTTACACAGCAATCCTTTACACTATTCTAGCATGTCGAAGGGTCAGTTGCTGGCGTCCTCTCCAGTTCAGCTGGTGAATCTGGGAATCTTGAGGCAGTGTTACAACTGCCTCATGTACACAGACAACCCTCTCCTCCTCCCAACAAATACAAATATATGTGAAAGATGCAACTATATAGCCAAACTGGAGGCTAAGCTCTCTCGACTCAGTGCTGGCAAAGCCAGTCAGGAGGTGAAGGTAACCACACACACCACAAACCCAGTCTCACATAGACCTACCACAAATGCAAACCAAACACATAAACACACAAAAACATACTTTGAGGCTCTAAATAAAAATCTGCCAAAACAACAGAGGCCTCCAAAGCAGACATCCAAGCAATCACTACCTCAAAACATAACACATGCAACACATAACTCACAAAGTCAGTGTGCCAAACAGTCACAGCCCTTAAGGCCAAACAACATGCCTGATGCACTTGTAATAGATGACTCTATAGTCAGACACACTGACGTCCCGCTCACCAGGCTGAACAAGGAGAGGGTTACAGTAAGCTGCCTGTCGGGCGCTAGAATCCGCCACATAACACAAGCACTCAGGTCACTCCAAAGCAAGTACAAATATGACTCGGTCATTGTCCATGCTGGTGTGAACGACCTGAGATATACCTCCCTGGACTACATGAAAAGAGCCATAGAGGAGCTCTCTGATTATGTAGCCCAGGCCGATATGACCCTGACCTTGAGCAGCATCTTACCCTCACCAAGAATGATGCCACAGTACAAAGACAAAATGATCAGTTTTAACAATTGGCTTAATTACTGGTGTCATTCTAGGGGGATCCAATGTCTGTCTGCTTGGGATGACATGCTCGACAAGCCACACTGCTTCGCAAGGGATGGCTTGCACCTGTCACCCCTGGGCTTCCGGATATTGGCTAAGGCTCTTGCCACCCCCATAGTGCCTTTTTTAGGCAAGGCTCAAAAGACAAACCCACCTCCCTAGATAACACAAGTGGAAAAAAACTAAGGGTAATGCTGCTCAACGCCAGAAGTCTAAACCTCAAGATGCACGCTCTCAAAGCACTCCTCAGTATGGAGAACATCGATGTTTGTGCAGTGACAGAAACCTGGTTCAAGGCTCCCGAGAGCACCCCAGCACTACCAGGTTATACATCATATCATGCTTTTCGGCCCCAAAACTTGGACCGAATCACAAAAGGAGGGGGAGTATCCATATTCATCAAAGATACCCACACCTCCAGGTTAGTGGCAATGCACGAAGCATCGGAGACCATCCATGTGCAACTAACCGTAGGCAAAACTGCTCTACAGTTTGTAGCATGCTGCAGACCACCCTCTCAAACTCAGGAACCCCACTCAGCCTTCCTAAAGACACTGGAGAATATGAATGTCTCTCCAAACACCGCCATATTGGGAGACTTCAACTACCCAAACATAGACTGGGAGCATTACTCAGTTCCCAACACCCTAGCCCAACGGTTCCTAGAATTCATAAACTCAAATGCTATGGAAGAACTAGTCACCACTCCCACAAGAGGGGATAACATATTAGACCTGATCATCACAAACATGGAGACACAATGCTCCACACTGGAAGTATACCCCTCATTGGTGAGATCAGACCATAAATTAATCTCAATGGAAATCCACATCCCGCCCCCACCCCCAGCACAGAAGATCACAGTGAAGAATTTCTCAAAAGCTGACTTCTCACTTCTTAAGACTGAAGTGGCATCCTTCAAGGCCCCAGAGCCAGTGGAAACCACAGCCCACTCCGCTGAATCGTATATAAACGCATTCTATGGAAACCTTCAAGAATGCATGGATCATGCAATCCCAAATAAAACCAAGACCCATTCCCCCAAAGGCAGGCATCCTGTCTGGTGGACCCCAGCCATTAATAAGATATACAACAGAAGGAGGAAGCTACTACATGATAGAGCAAAATCCCTAAAACGGAAGGCATCTCCGATCAGTACTAGCAAAAACTATGATCACTCATAAAATCATCCAAGGCCAACTTTGAGAGAAGAATTGCACAAGACACTAAAGACAATCACAAGGCCTTCTTTAGTTATGTTAGAAACCTGGGTGGAAACTCCCAGATATGCTCAGAATTAGTCCAAAATGACAAAAAATACACTGAACCCACAGACATTGCCAACATACTGGCAGACAGGTTCAGTGCAAATCCCCCCCCCCCCAAAAGGACAAATATCTATCCCAGCAGAGTGTTGCCTCCCTGACATCTCAGATGCCCAGGTGAGAGCCGCCCTCTCCAAAGCTAAAAACACAGCATCAGTGGGACCAGACGGTGTCCCAGGTTGCGTAATACATGAACTCCAAGAAGAACTAAACCTGCACATAAGGCTGCTGTTTAATCTTAGCCTTACTACAGGATATGTACCCAAAGAATGGCGTACAGCAACAGTGGTCCCACTCCACAAAGGAGGTGCCTCTACGGACCCTGGAAATTACCGCCCCATAAGCTTGACGAGCCTGGTCTGCAAAGCTATGGAGAGGATCATTATGGAACTCATAAACAGGGACATTGGGGACCTACAGACATTGGATCCTACCCAATTTGGCTTTGTCAAGGGCAGATCCTGCCTCTTGAACCTGGTCGACTTCTTTGAAACAGTCACTAAGGCCATTGATGAGGGTAAGGCAGTTCACACAGCCTACCTTGACCTTGCAAAAGCCTTCGACACAATACCCCACTTGGGCATCATAGACAAGCTCACCAGCTTAAATGTAAACCCCTATGTCATAAGATGGGTTGCAAACTGGCTCAAGGACGGAACCCACAAGGTCAGAATTGCTGGAGCCATGTCAGACTCTAAACCAGTCACAAGTGGCATCCCACAGGGCTCGGTCCTGGGACCTCTCTTGTTCGGCATTTATTTTTCTGAGGTGCAAGCTAACATAGGAGGATTGTGGCTGACCAAGTTTGCAGATGACTGCAAACTGGGTGCCATAATTGATTCTGCAGCAGACACAAGCATCCTTCAAAAAGGTCTCATAGAAACGGATAACTGGTGCCAGAGCCATGGCCTTAAACTAAACGCCAAAAAATGTATAGTCATACCCTTTGGGAAGAACAAAGTACCCACAAATTACCACATAGGTGGTAATCCATTAAGTATGGAAGAAGTAATCAGGGACCTAGGGACCCAAGTTGACAGTAACCTCTCATTTGACACTCACATTGCCAAAGTGGTTAGAAAGACCTTCTATATTGCCCACCTTATCATGAAAGGATTCACATCTAGATCAAGAGAGGTCATTGTGCCCCTTTACTCCTCCCTTATCAGGCCCATAATTGAGTACAATGCCCCATTTGGGATGTACCTTACTCGACACCTGCAGCAGTTAGAAAGACCCCAAACGTACCTCACCAAGAGGATCAAGGGTCTCAAACATATGCCGTATGCTGCCTGGCTAAAGAAACTCCAGCTCTATTCAGTCGCATACTGCCTACTCAGATGCGATCTATGCCTGACATACAAGGTCATGTCCAATCCGGAATTAATGGACATGCTCCACCTCAGAAAATCCAAATCCACCAGAGCCACAAGAGCGAGTGATTTGAACCTCAACACAGAAATAAATAGGACGTGCTGGAGGGACAAATTCATAACCCAGAGGCTCCCCTCACTCTGGAACAGAATCCCAGTCCATGTTAGGCAGAGCCCCTCACTGACTCTCTTCAAGAGAAATCTTGACGAGTGGATGGGAGATAGTAGGTTTACCCCGGGGGTCATCTCTGTGTCACTGCTAGACAGAGGCGCAGTAAACTAAACCCTAAATGGGCACAGTATCCTCATTCCAAGGGGTGGCGAAAGCCAAACACACTCTGGCTAGGCTTATAAATGCCCTAGGGCAGATAGCCTAGTATGAACTTATGAACCTATGTTATGTAACACAGACTCAGTATCATCAGTAAGGAGAAGACCTGAGTCATTCAGTCAAACAGTATAACACTTAGATATTACTGAGCCCTTCCTCCCACACAATCTGCCACTATATCACATTTCACTTTCACAAGGTCAAGTGGAACTAATGCCCAGAACATATTTGCAGGTAGTTATCATTAAACCTGGATTAAAATACAATAATTTTCTTTTCGCCAGTCAAATCAAAATCTCTGTTACTGCATACAGGATGAGGGCTACATTCTTTATACTAAGAAATACTAATAATAAATACTAATAAATAATACAGAAGTATAAAAGGCAGAAATAATGTCCAAACTGTCTGGTTGAGCAATGGCAAGAATCAGCAATAAAATACTAAGCCACTCATACCACCCAGACATCTTTGGTAGAAAGAAAGACTAAATCAGAATATACATATGAAGTATGAAACTCTGGCATAACATCCTCATATTATATTATTATAAATTATAAAAGTAATACAAACTGCATACAGCACGTATTGTAAAGGCAGCAAATCAGAAAGGATCAAAGTGTATTTACTTATGTATTTGTATGTTTAACATGATGGAGCACCTATCCACAGACAATGACTTGACATTGTAAAAATCACAAAAATAAGCTGGTGGGGGGTGGCTTACACTGAATCCAAGTAGGGGAAAAACCCAAATCTAGCTTGTGCAATCAGCAATGTGATAATGACTTCTAGTGTTGTGAATAGCTGTGACAGCTGCTGAGAGTTTTACCTGAGACACTTCAGTAACTACTCTGAATAAAGTTAAAGAGCAAAATAAATCCATCAAGGACCACCCCTGAGGACAGAGGGGGTCCACTGAATCAGGGGTCTTGGGATTCTCCCTCTGAGAAATCCTTGCAGCACCCCTGAGCTGTTGCACAACTGTCCCTCTCTAAAGTCAGTTGGGGAATGATGTTCCTTGCACCTACAATCCTGGTTAGTCAGCACCAACGATAGATGTGTGCAAGCTGTTGTATCCAGAGGTTATTCAGTACAACTTTCTTATAAACAGTATTACATAGGCAATACAATACTATTATTATATTGTAATATTTATTTATATTGTATAATATATTATACTTCAGTTATTCAGGCTGATATCAGTGACAGACACAATTTGAAAGTAATGACGAAGAGCAGAGGGCGTAAATAAACCCTCAGAGAAAGTATTTAGTGCAAGGTTAGGAGTCACTACATGTGTGAGTGTGTTTTATAAGTTTGAAAAATACACAAATATGCAACATGACTTTAGATAAGTACAAGACGTTTAATGAAAACAAAGTCATGGAGTGCTGGCATTAAAATGCATACAAAGGTGCAATGGTTCTTACACCAGCTCCATTTTCTAAGCCCCTATTTCCCATTGCACAGCTGGTCCACAACATTAAATTGGTAGGAAAGTATGAAGGGGTTACCATTCATATAATCCATTTTAGCTAATCACAGTAGAGTACTTGCCACTGCTCTAAATCGTGTTAGGAATCAATGTGTTACATGGAAGAGTAGGTTCTCCAGTAAGAGCATACTGGTCTGTAATATATACAGTAAAAATAAATGAATTAAATTAGTAATTCTGTATGTATGAATAAATATAGTAACATGAGGAGGTGTGAGGGCTTAAGTCACAACACATACTAGTGTGCACAACCCTCTACTTACATGCTGATGTGCAAAGGGGCAGTTTGAAAGTGCAGCATTGCAACAGAATACTGAGGGAGTACTGGCATGGGGCTCTACATATGAATAGAGAATGGTAAACGTTGAATTTTAATTTATTCTCCAGGTGGTGCTATTCCAAGAAAAAGGGTTAAGGCAGCATAGCCAGGATAAGCATAAACATTTAAAAAAGAGGGAGAAGCATACATAACACAAAGTTGTAGAAACAGAGAGAAAGGAGAGAGACATACAGAATATCTTGGATATGGCCCAAATGCTGTGGTAAGAATTCTGTATTTCAATTGTATATGCATCAGTGTAATATCCAGATTGGTTACACATTATAAGTCAGTAGTCAGTCCATAAGTACATGAAGAGAATGAGGGCAGGGTAAGGACAGAATCACTTTCTTTGGGGTCACAGGAAAATGCAAAGTACGAAACAAAAAAACAACTTCAAAGTTAACAATACTCTGGTATGGACATATGATGAATTCTCCCTCTCTCTCTAATTTTATATTGGAATATATGAGGATCAGACATAAATGTCATTAGATGTGATTGCCATCAGATATGAGTTAATTACCTTGGGAAACTTTAGGCAGCCAATGATAATGACAGAACTCTGGCAGAGAATATAGCTGGACTAAAAAGGAAACCGAAAAGAGGGGTAACCAAGTTTTTTTATATGTTGTCTCATAGGATATACTAGTGCCTTCCTGCAGTTTTGCTTCTCAGGTTTCTTATGAGATATAGAAAGCCTGGTAGTCTCTGTCTGCATATTGATCCATGGAATCTGCTGCTGATAATAAAGGTAATTGTTCAGTAATATGCGCGCAGACCATAACCTGGTTACACAAGTGGGTTTGGTAGCCATGATGCAAGCTATGAATGTAGTTTGTCTTCATAGTGTGGGGTTGTTTGGCTAGGTGCTGCACTGCCTACTTAAAATAGTGCGTGACTGCACTTATTCCACATGTTATTCATCTGGATAACATACATAGAAGAGCTGTTTAAAACAGCAAACTGGAGTTTTCCATAAAGAATACAGGTTCAGCAGCTGAAGAAATGGGTACAAAGCTGCAGCATGTTTCCTAGACACCAATTATAACACCTAACAGCAAGCAGATACTTTTTACGTACTTTTTAAATATTAGTACAGTCTGTAATGGCAGTGCTTCACTTAATTGTCAAAGAGACTGATTTACACCTTTGTATTAAAAAAAAACAGTGTTAGTTGATATTTAGCCCTGGTTTTGTAGATATACAATTCAGCAATTATTCCTAACCACTCCAAATCAAAGGGAATGGATCTGCTAGTGTCCTAAAGCTGTTTATAGAAATGGCTAGATTTGATATCCTGTGCTAAGAGGGAGATAGACATTTCAACCCTAAGAGCCCCTCTAAATAAAGAATCAACCTAGGTTTACAAAATGTTTTCCAGATCAGACGCAGATTTATTTGAAGCACTTAACACCATCCCATTTTATTAGTATTAGCCAACCTTTAAATGCCAGGGCTAAACTAACATTGCACCCTTCGAGTAAATGACCTCAGCCATACTTTTCAAATTACCTTGTTTTCCAGGGTGTCCCCAGGTGAATTTTTTTGACATGAAAAGGAACATTTCTTATAATGAGGTAGTGTTGGGAGGTATGGTAACTTCTGCTTGACTGTTTTTATTTCTCATGGTTCAGAATTATTAGTATTGCCTACCTTTTGGTTACTAAGTTTGTGGGCAAACACATTAGGTCAGGGGGAAATCTCGGCTTTGAGGACGAACAGATTGAAAAAATGCACCAAGATTATCTGATGAGGAGTTCAACTGTGTGGAGGCATACAAATTACTAAAGAATGTTTGTGGTTATTCAGCAAACACAGCTATCATCAGTGACAAGTAATTCGAATGCTGAACCCCCACCCAACTTCACGTAGCCACTTCTAACAGATACACTCTCATCTAGACCTTTGTTGCTCAGCCATATTATGTACGTATAAACAATAAGATGCTATGAAATGTGTTTTTTTACAGATTCCATCCATCGCAGAAATCAGAGTAACAATATCAAGTTAGTGAAACCCAAATAACTGCATGCACTGCCTTATCTCACAACCATTACACCTTATATTAAACACTTTTACATTAGGGACAACACTAGATAAGCCTACAACGAAACACTGTAAACACAAAAAATTGTGATTTCGCACCTCATGCTGGCTGTTCTAGAAGAACCCCAATTCTACATGTTGATTGAGAGAAGAGGCATATCTTGGCAGAGGCCGGCCGAGCAGGGCATGTATGATGTCACCTCTTGTGTTTATTTGTCCCGGCCAAGAGCTGCATTCTGACTGACTGCAGAGAATCAGCTGGCAGAACTCCGTACTGAGCCCAGCAAACCGGCAGTACCACCTCATACTATAGTAATATTGCATCAAGAAGAATGTAGACCAAACCAGTGATAACGTGTTTAAAAACACTCCCTATCGTCTATTCCTTCATTTTCTGGGTAAGAATTTGCAACACAATATAGAATTAAATTCTCTATTTACCGTAGAGTAAAAATGAATTAAAAATATATATGGTTTCTTGCAACATTATAAAGTTTTTTGCTGCAGCAGCTGGTTCAGATTAAAACAGGTACTGCACATACTTTCCAGAATTAAGCATTAGCTGATTTGCCTTGGAGGTTAGTTGCTTGATTAGGCTACGGAAGAAGACAAGCAATGTGTTTCCTGTTGTAACGTCTTAGGGGGTTAACTGCTTGTGAATCAGGGCAGAAGCTGGAAACTGTACTATTGCTTATGACATGGAAAAGCAGTTTAAAGTATTTTTTTCTGTGATGCCTGGTAGCGGGTTTTGTTTTGGAGTACCTCTATCCACATCTATCGCACTGATCACTCGCTGTCATACACACAGACGGTCTCTTTCAACCATTCACTCACACATGCAGACACAAACATAAACACACACACATGCTGCCTAATTTCATGCATACATTCACTTGCACACGCAGAAACATACACACACACTTCGTTCGTTTGCCATGACTTATTTTACACTCGCTAAATAGCAGCTTAGCAACTGTAAAATAATGGCTGCATCTATCCTCTTCTTTCACACACACACACACACACACACACACACACACACACACACACACACACACACACATTCTACTTTCATGCATGCATTTACTCACACAAGCTGACAGACATGCAAATACACAGTAAAAGTCACTCCTACTAGCTACGGCAAACCTTAACAGCAGGAAGTAAGTTTCCACCATATTTATTTGATTACAACATATGTACATGATAAGCTTGTACAATACTGTACCTTGAGATAAAAACGTATTTGGTGAAGTCTTTTGCAATAACAGATATCCGTTGCAGGTGATTCAGTTTCGGTGTGACTGTACTCTCTAGAGCAAATCAGGACAGAAACAAAATCGAGGAATCCAGTAGCAAACGAGGTAAATGTGTGGGGAAAAAGGGAATAGCTGCTGCTGGACCCTCTATTTATTGGGGCAGGGCAATAGACTCTTAGAACTGGGGGTGGAGGTATTACGCAAAATCTGATTGGCTGCCACTGCTTGATGAGGAAATGCAGACGGAACTGGCTTTGCTGTAATCAATGAGAAAAGAGAGGGAGTGTTCAAAGACAATTTTATCAAAAAAGTCCAATAGGACAATCAGGTAACTCCACTATAAATCCTAAGTTGAGAAGGTAACTGACAATGTTCAGTTGCTTTTTCAACTTATTTTTTAGCAATAGCTTGAAATTAGGGGCTGTAAACTTAACTGCACTGCAGGAAGGCACTCTGGGTTAACATTATGGAATTCCTATCATCTCATAGTGCACCTGGATTTAAGCACAGAGGTGCTATGGGACGGTACTCAAGTGTAATGAGTTAAGAGAAGACTATTGGATGTGCTCTATAGATCTCCGGGACGCGTATTAACCACATCAAGATGGACAAACGCTCCAGGATTCTGCTTCGCTTCTGGCTAGGAGCCAGTCATTACCAATTCCATGCCCTGCCGTTCGGTCTCTCTACAGCCCCCAGAGTGTTCACGAAATGCATGGCAGTAGTAACAGCTCATTTGAGACTAAAAGGATTCCAGGTGTTTCCATATCTGGACGACTGGCTTCTCACCGCCCCCACCAAGCATCTTCTGGTAACTGCCCTACAACATACTCTCTCTCTCTGGCAAAATTGTTGTTTCATAGGTTGGTACAAGGTTATCGGCCCTAGGGCCTATAGAAGCCTAGCCATAACAATTCCCTGGCTATTTCTTCCCACACTATTTACTTCCCTGGACCCCTGTCTAGCAGGGCGACTGACATGATTCCTGGGGTGAATTTCCTTTCTCCCATCCAATCATCAAGGTTCCTTTTGAAGAGGGCCAAAGAGGTGCTCTGCTTGACATGTATGGGCAGTCTATTCCAGAGTCTGTGGAGTCTCTGGGTCAGGAACCTATCCTTCCAGCATGTTTTGTTTATTGTGATGACAAGGTTTAGATCCCTGGAGCATGTGGCTCTGAGGGATTGGGATTACTTTAAGTGTAGCATGTCCAACAGCTCTGGGTTTGACATGGCCTTGTATGTTAAGCAGAGATCGCCTTGGAGTAGACAATATGCGACAGAGTATAGCTGGAGTTTTTTAAGGCGGTCAGCATAGGGCATCTGCTTTAGGCCTGGGACTCTTTTAGTGAGGTATTTCTGTGGCCTTTCCAGTTGTTGCAGATGTCTTGAGAGGTACATACCAAATGGGGCGTTGTAGTCTATAATGGGTCTAATGAGGGATGAGTACAGTGGGACAATGACCTCCTTTTTTCTGGATGAAAAGCCCTTAGTGATGAGGTGTGCCACATAGAAGGATTTCCTGACTGTTGTGGTGATGTGGTTATTGAAGGTGAGGCCACTGTCCACCTGTGTCCCTAAGTCTCTTATCACACTTTCAGTGTTTAGTGTACTGCCACCTATGTGGTAATTCATGGGTACATGTTTTTTCCCAAAGGGGATAACTATATATTTATTGGCATTGAGCTTGAGCCCATGGCTCTGGCACCAAGCATCTATTTCTGTAAGGCCCTTTTATAGAGTATCGACATAATTTGGGGATTCAATAATGGTTCCCAGTTTGTAGTCATCTGCGAACTTTGTTAGCCAGAGTCCATTAATGTTGGCCTGTACTTCAGAGAAGTAGAGGCCTAACAAAAGAGGTCCCAGGATTGAACCCTGAGGTACTCCACTTGTCACTTGTCTGGAGCTAGATTTGGAGTCAGCTACTTTTACAGTGTGGGTTCTGTCAGTAAGCCAGTTGGCAACCCATCGAGTGACGTAGGGATTAATGCCCAGCTTAGTATGTTTATCTATGATTCCAGAGTGGGGATGGTGTCAAAGGCCTTGGCGAGGTCCAGATGGGCTGTATGGACTGCCTTACCCTTGTCCACAGCTCTGGAGACTGATTCGAAGAAGTCAGTCAGGTTCAGGAGACAAGCTCGGCCCTTCATGAACCCAAACTGGGTGGGATCCAGTGTTTTAAGGTTGCCAATGTCTTTGTCTATAAGTTCCATGATAATACGTTCCATGGCCTTGCAGATCAGGCCCATCAGACTGATGGGGCAGTAGTGCCTGGGATCCAAGGTGGATCCCCCCTTGTGGAGTGGGATAACTCTAGCTGTGCGCCACTCAGTGGGCATGAAGCCTGAGGTGAGGGTATGATTAAACATGACACTTAGGTGAGGTGTCAGTTCATTTTGAAGTTCATGTAGTACACAGCCCGGGATGTTATCTGGTCCCATGAATGCTGTATTCTTAGCTTTGGAGAGTGCGTTTTTTACCTGTGTGGCCATTATTACCGGAATTTGGCAATCTTCCGGTATTGAGATGGGCCCTTTAGGGGGGTGAGAGGGGGGTGAAGTTGGCACTGAATCGATCTGCCAAGATATTGGCAATATCCTTGGGATCAGTATATTTAATGCCATTCTGTTTCAGCTCAGAGCAGATCTGAGCATTGCCATTTAGATTCTTGACATAGTTATAGAATGCCTTGTGGTTGTCTTTGGAATCTTTGGCAATTTTATTTTCATAACTAGCTTTGGAGGATTTTATGAGGGATCTCAGCTTTTTACTGAGGCTGGTAACGGAGTTTTTTTGCATCCTGGGATTTTCCTCTTTTCTGCAACAGTTTCTTCCTTTTGTTGTAAAGTTTGTTGATGGCAGGGGACCACCAGATTGGCTTCCTTTTTTTGGAGGAGAGCATCTTGGTTCTATTCGGGATGGCACGATTCATGCATGAGTGGATGTGCTCGTACAGTGCCTTAGTGTAGGACTCAGCAGTCTGCATGGGTGTCATGAAGTTTGTAACTTCTGACTTGAGTAGCATGAAGTTGTCTTTGGAGAAGTTTTTTTATGGAGGTTTCCTTACTGGGGAGTGGGGGTGGGATGTGGATGTTAAGGGTGATTAGCTTATGGTCTGATCTAACCAACGAGGGGGTGACCATAGGTGTGGAGCATCAATTTCCCATGTTGGTAATGACCAGGTCTAGGATATTGGAGCCCGTGCTGGGACTATGGATTAGTTGATCCAGGGCATTGGAATTTATGAATTCCTAGAACCATTGGGCAAAGGTGTTGGTACACGAGTAGTTTTCCCAGTTAATGGCAGGGTAGTTGAAATCACCCAGTACTAGGGTGTTTGGTTGTATATTAATATTTTCCAGTATGTTTAGAAAGGTGTAGTGAGAATCTTGGGGCATGGTGGGGGATCTGTAGCAAGCTGCAGTTTAGCTAGCAGTCTTACCTAGTGTTAGTTGCACCTGGAGAATTTCAGACGCATTGTGTTGGGCAACTAACCTGGTGGTGTGAATATCCTTGGTGAATATGGACACTCCTCCATCTTTAGTGTTTTGATCCTGGTTTGGTGGCCGAAAAGTGTGGTAAGAGTTGTAGCCCGGTATTGCAGGGGTGCTCTCTGGAGCCTTGCTCCAGGTCTCAGTTACTGCACAGATATCGATGTTCTCCATTTTTAGGAGTGCCTCGAGAGAGTGCATTTTAAGGTTTAAACTTCTAGCATTGAGTACCATTACCTTCAGATTATGCATGCTTGTACCTGTTACGGTGGTGGTTTTGTCCTTTGAACTTTGTTTAAAAAAGGCACTATAGGGGTGACAAGAGCCTTTGCCAGTAACTTGAATCCCAGGGGCGACAGGTGTAGACCATCTCTGGCAAAGCATCCTGGTCTGTCCATCATGTCGTCCCAGGCAGACAGATACTGGATCCCTTTGAATGACACCAGAAGCTTAGCCAATTGTTGAAGTCAATCATTTTGTCCTTATATTGTGGTATCATTCTAGGCGAAGGCAGGATGCTACTCAGGGCTAGGGTCATACCTGCCTGGGCCACATGATCCAAGAGCTCTTCCATGTCTCTTTCCATGTAGTCCAGGGAAGTATGTCTCAAGTCATTCACTCCACCATGGACAATGACAGAGTCATATTTGTACTTGTTGTGGAGTGACTTGAGTGCATGAGTTATGTGGCAGATCCTGGCACCAGACAGCAGCTCACTGTAATTTTCTCCTTGTTCAGCCTGGTGAGTGGGACATCAGTGTGCCTGACTATAGAGTCGCCTATGACTCAAGTGTTAGGTACATTGTCTTGCCTTAGGGGCTGTTGCTGGGTGGCACACTGGTGTTGTGAGCTATGTGACACTTTGGTTGTGACTGGTGTTTGTTTGCATTTCAGCTTTGGCGGCCCTTGTTGCTTGGGCAGGTTACAGTTAAGGGCCTCTGCATATGTGGATTTAGTGTTGCCATGTGTGGGTGTTGGTGGTGTGAGTTTAGAAGGGCTATGTGTTGCTTGAGGTGTAGTGTGGGTGTTAACCTACTCCTCTTGATTGTCTATCACAATCTTGGGTGGAGAGCGCTCTGCTTCCAGTTTGGCTATGTAAGTGCATCTCTCCCAGGTTGTAGTGTTGGGTGGTAGGAGGAGAGGGTTGTCTGTGTACATGAGGCAATTGCTGCATTGTCCCAGTATGCCCAGATTCACCAGGTGGACAGGAGAAATCACTGGAAGCATACTCTTGGACATGCCTGGTTTGGTGCTTTTTTTTTTAAATGTACAGGAGCTGTTTTCCCTTCCCTTAACAAGGTACTTTGCAATTATAGGCTGTTTAGTGCCTATGATTAATTTCTCCTTTTTAATAAGGAGAGTTGAGTGCTTGTATCAGTTTAAGGCTTCCTAGTGCTTTCCAGCAGGTATTAGAGGAAGTGCTAGTCACAGGGATGCTTAAAGGTAAGATGAAAAAAAAGGTTTATCCTAAACACTGCAGTGTGCACTAGAGAAGTTAGATGTGAAAGTAAGTAACATAAGTTTTACCTGTCTAAAAAGTTAAGTTTTAGTGGAGAGTCAGCAAGATAGATTGAAAGAGGGTGATCACTTTTGTATTCCGGTACTATGGAATACAGTAGAATGGCCAATAAATTTAAATAGTTGAAGGGGAGTGATTTCACAAAATGATAATTTTGTTCTTACTCACACAAGCCAGTGAAAGCAGAGAGGAAATGAGATATATGGCCAAATTAACATAAGGGGCAGGCAACTAGAAAGACAGTGGTATTCAAGAACACGACAGTGACAGGGTGGGGGGGGGGGGTGGAATAACAATACATTGGGAGAAATCAAATCTTATCCCTACACAACAAATAGAGTTCATTGAAGCAATGTTCAATACCCAGTCCTGTCTGGTATCACTCCCTCTTCACAGACTCCACCGATTGAGGCTTCACATCTGAGTGAGTCTCTCTCAAACATCAGTCCCTGCAAAACAAGTTCTTCAAGCTCTGGGTTCTATGTCTACGTCATTTCTAATAGTGCCTCTAGCAAAGCTACATATGCGAATTCTACAATGGTTCCTTCTGTGTCAATGGTTCCCAAACTGTCATCCCCTGGATTACAAGATTCGAATAACCAACTCTTGCAAACAGGACTTGCTTTAGATCTTGGTAGATGAGGCCAGACGAAGATCTTTGGAGATGACCTTTTCAACCCGCCCAGCCCACAGCCATTGTGACCACGGATGGTTCCCTGATCGGGTGGGGGGGCCATTTTCAGGGAAAGACTATCCAAGGCACATGGTCCAACTCGGAGTCCCACTTACATATCAGTGTCCTAGAACTGAGGGCCATGCTGTTATTGTTGCAGGCATTCCATGCAGCTCTCCCCCGGGACAATTGTAATCCAATCAGACAATATGTCAGTGGTCTGGTACATCAACAAGCAAGGAGGAACCAAGTCCTACCCCCTTTGTCGAGAAGCCATGAGAATCTGGCAGTGGGCGATAGCTTCCAACCACTTTCTGATAGCAATGCATATCCCAGGGAGCTCCAACATGATTGCAGACAAACTGTGCAGATGCATCCTCATGCCCCACAAGTGGTCCCTCAACCCTGAGGTGGCGTCTGTATTCTTTAGCCACTGGGGCCAGCCTTGCTGCAATCTTTTTGCATCCCCATCAGACACCAAGTGCAGTAGCTACTTCCCTCGTAGGAGGAGTCACCGAAGGACACTCTGATCTGCGATTGCCCCATGGGTCAACTCTACGCCTATCCTCCCATTTCTCTGATCCCACAATTTCTGAAGAAAGCTCTTTGGTTGAGATGCAAGGTGATTGTCATAGCCCCATTCTGGTCTCGACAAGTTTGTTTCTCTTTTCTTCGGCCTCACCTAGTATTCCCGCTGTGGAGTCTGGACCCTCTATCAGATCTGATCACTCAACCCCAAGGGTTGAGTCACCCCAACCTGGTCACTCTCAAGCTAACAGCTTGGTTTCTCCACTTCCGCTAGTCTTCAGGCATGCTAATCTCTCCTCACCTGTTCAAGACATCATTCTGGCCTCTCAAAAACCATCCACCAGAAGACTATATCAGGATAAATGGAAAACGTTTTCCATTTGGTCCAGGGATAACATGCTAGACTCGTATTCGGCTCCAATTACTGTAGTGCTTCAATATTTGGCTGTTTTTTGATAACAGAGCCTCTGCCTCTAAAATTTGCGTAGATCTAGAGGCAATTTCTAACTTCCACAATGGTATAGATGGCACCCATCTTATTTCATTATGCCTTTGCAAGGCTTTCCTCAAAGGGACCCTCTCATCTCAGACCTCCTCTCAGACAGCCCGTAGTACCATGGAACCTTACTTTAGTCCTCCAGTCTTTGACTCAAAAGCCCTTTGAGCCTGTGGCTAAGTGTGACCTAAAGTTCTTGTCTTGGAAATCTTTGTTCCTGGTAGTCATTACCTCTACTAGAAGAGTCTCGGAGCTGCAGGCATTGTGTATCAAGAGGCTCTACCTGGTCTTTCATAAAGACTGTCACTGCGAACAAACCCATCGTTTCTTCCCAAAGTTGTGTCTGAATTCTCTATTAACCAGTTCATTGACCTACCAGTGTTCTTTCCGAATTTTGCCAATAGAGGTGAGTATTGCCTTCACACCTTAGATGTACATAGACAATTAAGGTTTTACCTAGACAGGACCAAACCTATCCATAAATCTTAACAGCTTTTCATCTCCTTTTCAGGACCCAAAATGGGAGAGGCTGTTTCCAAGGTTACATTATCAAAATGGCTAAGGGACTGCATACGTGTCATTTATTCCCTCCATAATGAATCCATGCCAAAAGTTAAAGCCCACTCCACTAGATCTATGGCAACTTCTATAGCATTCCATTCCAGGGCATCCATGGATGACATCTGCACAGCAGCTACTTGGGCTAAGCCTCATACTTTTATCAGTCATTACAAATTGGACCTGGTCACCAGGGGGAGAGCTGCCTTCAGCTCACTGGTACTCAGGAATGTTTTTTCATAAGGGCCGCCCATGGACCTCAAGGTAGCTTGGGATTCTGTCCCATCAGTGATGAATGGAAAGAAGATTAACAACATCAGATAAAGACGGTATGTCTTTCCATAACATTCCATCTGTGTTGTTCATCTTCTTTCATTCATCACTTCCCTCCCTCCTTCCACCTCCAAAGGCTGATAGGGTATGCTTTGGGTCTAAGTGGTGCACTAGGGTACTTGCATAGAAGTGGCCTCGGCTTTACTTCCTTTCTTAGCAAACTCAATCTGAGGTAACAGGGAGAAGGGCATACTGGGTAGAGACTTAGCTTGAGAGTTGTTTTGGCTGGCTCAAGCTTGGTAATAGGCCAACTTGATTCCGAGGGCTCAGAACCGAATCCATCAGTGATGAATGAAAGAAGATGAACAACACAGATGGAATGTTATGGTAAGACATAACTTCTTTTTACTTTTTATTTTTACTGTAGTCTGCCATGTGGTAAGATTAAAATGTCTTCTCCTGAATCACTTTAATATCTCTATTTTGCTGGGTACCTCTTGGACAGTGGGTGGATTAGATCCTTTGCAATCAGCTTACTACCCTGGCAACAAAAGTGTAACTAATTAAAAAATAAGTACTCTTGCTTTGATATGTATGTGCGTGTATATATATATATATATATATATATATATATATATATATATGTATATATATATATATATATATATATATATATATATATATAGTAGCGTTGTCGCCTCACAGTTAGAGCGTCTTCTGTGTGGCGACATGCATGAATGGGCGTTCATTCATTGAAGGTTGTGCGTTAGGCCCGGCAAGCCAGCACGTAAAACTCTACTGCCAATCATTAGCGGACCAGAGTTCAGCTGTGGCGACCCCTAACCGGGAAATGCCGAAAGACACAAGCAGAAGATACTTTACTTAATTCTATTTGTAAAGGAAAAGGGAGCTGGTACCCTGTTCAGAGACAGAGAAAGATGGAGGGGAGTCAGGGGAACACCAACTCCCCTATCCCCCCCCCCAAAAAAAAAGTAACAAAATTAATTGAAAATACAGTGTGATATTATGGTTATAGTGATGTATAAAGCAAACTTCTTATGTTATACTGTTTTGCCTTTTTTAGAGGGACTAAGCATAGTAAATAATTGTGTTGCTTTACTGAATTACTGTTTTATGGTACTTGTCTTGTACAAGCATAATGATGGCAAAGATCCATGAAATGCAGTAGCCTCAGTGCACAAGGAAAGAAGTAAAACTGAGTGGGGGCTGTAAAAACTGGAACACTACATGGGTTCTTGTGCCTCCTCTGATAGAAATGTGCATATTTGTATTGTGCTGTCTTATGTTTAAAAGGAATTATGACAATACTTCAGTTTGTTCTGCTGCCTTATGTTTAAAAGGAGTTTTGGCAATACTTCAGGGTGTGTACTCAGTACTTGCTGTGAATGATAAACTGAGTGCAGAAGTACCTAACTTTTTGCAAGAATTGTGGCTACTGTGTTGATTGTGCAAGAGATTCAAAAGATTTTACATTTAGTTGCAAAAATATTTTGTTACAGTATTAATCAGAAGGTTAGCATCTGCTTGCAATTATTTTTGTGAATCAATACCTTAATTATATTAAACCAATCATTTTTTATGTTTTTATCTTATAAAGGTATAACAAAAGAGAAGAAGACTTTACTAGTCTTGTAGAATACAATGACTATCTGGAAGAGGTGGAAGAAATTGGTAAGTGAACTATGTTGATTTTATTCTGGCATTTGGGGATTTTTTCTCATGTTAGACAAGAAGTGAAGAAAATCATATTTTGTTGTAAATGAAAAGATATGGCCGTGTAGTATATTTTATTTTTACTTTTCACAGCAGATGCCTAAACATATCTTCTGTACTGAGTGGAACTTAATTTGAACAATAATCTGTGGAAGAGGTGTTGTGAGTGATGGTGGAATTGACTTATAATTTGGCAATTGATAACAAGATGAGCAGTCAGTACTGTAGCCCAAAGCGTGCCACAGATTATTGCTGTTAGGCAAATATGGTTGTTTTTTTATAATTAATGTTTAGGAGGATTCAAGTTTTAGTTTTGCTTTTTTTTTAGTAATTTGTGACTTTAATGGTGGTGTTTTTTAATTTTATTTTAGTTTAGTAAGTATAACAATGGTGTTAAAGCAGTTTGTATGACATATTTTTTACTTGAATGGAGCTTTAACATTTATAGAAATGTTTATTATACTCTTTTTGAACTTACATTATACAGGTTAGAATTTAAATTATTTATTTTGTTTGATTTTTATTACTGATTTATTTGGTTGTCATCTTTTCTTATCTTCCTCTGTACTTTTATGTTTTGTAAGTACATGTTGTTTCATAGTTTGTAAATTTCCTTGAATTTTTTTTTTTTACATGATAAGTTCGTAAATTCAAAGACAGCATTTTAGACTGAGTGGCCTTCAAGGAATACTGATTCCTCCAAATATGGTATGTCTGCCTTTCTACCAGTCCATGTATCTACATTTTCTTGAAAGATTCCAAGCTCTTAGATTGTTTAACATTAAATAGGATGTCATTCCATGGTTTTGTAATTTTAACAGAAATATACTGAGACCTCATTGCAGAATTGCCTGTTTTCATTATAAACGGCATATTGTTATGCTTTTGCATTTTAATGCATGTATTAGTATCTAAATCAAACATGATTTGCAGAACTGGGTCATAAAATATTTTGTATGCTAAGATTAATTTAGCCTGAATGTACCTATAACAGGCAAATCCAAAAATAGCTGAAAAAGGCAACACCAAAGCAGATAATCCTTTTAACACAAATTTTAAATCCAACAGATTATAAAGGCAGTGAGCACTTTCACGTTATCACAACGTTTCTTCAGACTTTAAGTAAAAACCATTAACTGCCAACCATAAATAGTAAATTCAAACCCTTCTGGCCTATGGTTCAACAGAAACAATTATGGCATCATGTTGAAATTTAAAATTTAAAAAGACATGCTTTATAAACAACATTCTTCAAAATATATACATAAATAAAGTATGCATCATAAGAAACAGTTATGAAGCACATGTGCATTCGATATATAAATATTAGTATAATACATATGCTTATAAATATTACAAAAACATACACATTTTATATTTAAATACATTTGAAATTAAAAAATATATGTAGTGTAGTTCATTCTAACAACTAACTAAAAACAGTATATACGTATGCTTGTGTCTAAAAATCATAACTGTGAAAATTAAAATTCTATTTAAAGTGACTAATGTGCATGTGGTCTGGCTGATAAAAAAGGTTTTAACGTCATCCTATCATTCAGTCCACTCACTTTATGTGCTTGCAAGCGTATTATCCATCTACTTTCTCTACCCTCCGTGTAAGTCTTAACATTCCCTAATCTGCCTGATTTCTTAATCAATTCTAATGCTCTAAACTTAAACTTATGTGTCAATACCGTAGGTTAGCACATGTTTAGCTAATGCATTATCATCTTCTTTGTTTATAGCATAAATATGCTCTCTTACACTTTCTCTGAGGGTCCTATTGGTTTTACCTGCATAGAAGGACTTGCATGCCTGGCACTGTGCCAGGTGCACCAAGTCCCTCGTCTTACAATCCGCATATTGTTTAAACGCATAATCCTGTCTAGTATCAGGGTGAACAAATGTATTATCACTTGCCATGTATGGGCACTGGTTGCAGCCCCTACAAGCAAATGTCCCCTGTCTGTCTGAATATCTTATAGTATGAATCTTTTCTTGCTCATAACAAAGTAATCGCTTAAGTGATTTTGTGTTTCTATATGTGTATCTCGGCCTATTACCTACTGTCGTAGTGATATCATCATTTACATTCAATAATCTCCAGTTTCTCTCTGTTACTTCTCTTACCTTATTATTTCTAATAGTAAATGGAATAATCACTTTAAGCCCCTCATTTCCTCTTGCATTCAAACCTTCTTCATCAACCCTGTCAATATTTATATTACTTTGGAAGTATGGTCTTCCTTTTCTATTTCTATGTGACCTACTATTATACATAGATCTCTCTATCTCAACGTCTTTATAGCCTCGTTGTTTAAAGTTATCTGCCAATGTCTTACATGCTTCTCTGTAAGATTCATCATGACTAGTAAGTCTTGATACCCTTAGTATTTCACTCTTCATTATATTAGGATAAATGCGAGTTGGATGCATGCTGCTCTGATATAGCAAGCTGTTTTTCCAACATTGTTTCCTAAACATATTAGTGTGTAATCCATCTTCCTCCTTGCTCAATTGCATCTAAAAATTGTAATCTCCTCAGGGAACTAACACATTCAAAAGACAGAAAATCTGTTGTCCCATTCAGATATGCCACAAATTCTTCCAGTCGTTCACTAGTTCCCTTCCATGCAAGAAAAACATCATCTACAAAACATTTGTAGTAACCAATGTACTCCCCATAATCTCCACTGTTCAATACATATGTCTTCTCCCAATATGCCAACACTAGGTTGGCATATGAGTTCGCATACTGGGTGCCCATTGCCACCCCCTTGGTTTGTAGAAAATATTCCTGTTCATATATATAAAGACATTATTATTCAATACAATGTCCAACATGTATCTCATAATGAGATCCCTTGGCACTCCTTCTTCAATTAATAAGAGCCTAACATACTCCATTCCTGTGTTATTTGGTATGGATGTAAATAAAGACACAACATCAAGTGAAACCAAAAGTTCATTACCATTGTCTGCATCAGAAAAAAACATACCCAGCATAGGTCTCTAAGAACTGTTGTGTATCTCTAATTATAGTGGATATGCCATCTACCACTGGTCTAAGCTGTTTTTCCAAATAAATGGAGAGTGTTTCTGTAAGCCATCCCCTCCCCGAGACTATAGGTCTCATATTGGGGTCCATCAATCTTTTATGACCTTCGGCAGTCCCCTGAAAGTGGGGATGATCGGTTTCTCAACCAAAAAGTATCTATACAGATCTGTGTCTATTACTCTACATAAGAGAAGGTCATATAATTCACTATGAGCACTTTTTATGATCTTGTCTAGTTGCACCTTACTTAATAACTTATAAGTGTTGTTGTCAACCAATAGTCGCTCCATTTTCCTCTTATAGAAATCTCTATCCAGCAACACCACAGCTCCACCCTTGTCTGCCTGTCTAATTACTATCTCAGCATTGTTCTGCAGTCTATTCAAAACTTCAGATTCTTTACTAGTTAAATTAAAAAAGTCAGGTCTGGTGTGTGACTTTGACAATTGTAATAAATCACTTTCACAAGCTCTTTCAAATGCTTCTAAAAGTGGATGCATCTGAGGTATAAATGTAGAAGTTTTTTTAGAAACTTTATAATCCTTATTCATATTATCCCCAAACATAATTTTCAGCGCCACATTTCTAGTGAACATTTTAATGTCTATAATCACATCCATTAAGTCAGAGTTTTTAGACTAAATGAGAGACCTTTGTTTAACAGAGCTCTCTCACTATTGCAAAGTATATACCTGGATAAGTTAATAATCAAGACCTCTGTATCGGTTGTAGCACCTTGCGCTGAAATTCGTACCTCTCTTCTGAACCCTTGCGCTTCCTCACACAGTTCTGTGGAGACCAAACTTGCCTCTCTATCTGGTGTATTGGTAATGGAAAGGATTAAAGGTTGTTGCTATCATGTGCCGGTATCTCCACATTCCCTGTGGAAGCTGTGGCCGTTTCCTGTTGAACTTTCCTCCTGACATCCATGCTGCCCAGATGTGAGACGACTTCCCTACCTGGCAAACACATGGTGCCTCCTTGAGCACTGCTGTTCTGAGTTCCCCTCAATTCTTTGGTTTGTTACACCACCTGTGCCATTGTTTCCGGTGTCGTCATCGTTGTACCTTCAGTGATCCGCCCCTCCCTGCTTGTGGAAGGGGGAAATGCTCTCTGTGTGTTGTTAATGGCAGCATTAGTCTCCCTGGGCCACGAGAAGACATTGCCCCTGCAAAAATCGTTGAAGTCTCTCTCCAATTTCTTCTTCTTCTCCTGTAATAACTTATTATCAAGTGCCATTAAACTTATAGTGAGATCACTAATGAAGCTGTCCATTTCTGTCACACTTAAGACATCCTTGAGCTCATTTCTTGTAGAAGTAATTTCCATGGCCAACACTGCTTCTATATTCTTATACTGCTCAATTAGAAGCTTAATGTAGCCATGGCTAGTGTCTAAATTTAATTTTTGCCATTTTATTAGCAGTTCAGGATAGGTGGTATTGAAGGTAGGCATTTTTATAACACGTAATCCTCTTGGTACCACCTTAAAACTAAGACACGCCTCCATATGGAGTCTTTGCCATTGTGTAGACTTTAATTTAGTCATTTTATTCTCTAACTTTCTTATCAACTGCAAAACATTCATGTTCCTGAGGGTACTTACTGTCTCTTCCCCTTCTCTCGTCAATTCTGTAGTAGTAAGGCGTAACAAAGGGTTGCTTTCAACATTGAAAAATCTTTGTAAGGAATCACTTCCCTCTAACAGACAAATGTTCTCATTTAATACTCCCTCTGCCATGTTCCAGCGACCGTTGGGAAACAATGTATCCAAATGAAAAGAAAAACACTCAATCAGTCCTGGATAAAGTGCCTTTCAGAATAAACATAGAAAAATCCAAAAATAGCTGAAAAAGGCAACACCAAATCAGATAATCCTTTTAAAACTAACTTTTAATCCAACAGATTATAAAGACAGTGAGCGCTTTCACGTTATCACAACGTTTCATCAGACTTTAAGTAAAAACCATTAACTGCCAACCATAAATAGTAAATTCAAACCCTTCTGGCCTATGGTTCAACAGAAACAATTATGGCATCATGTTGAAATTTAAAATTTAAAAAGACATGCTTTATAAACAACATTCTTCAAAATATATACATAAATAAAGCATGCATCATAAGAAACACTTATAAAAGCACATGTGCATTCGATATATAAATATTGATGTAATATATTTGCTTATAAATATCACAAAAACATACACATTTTTATATTTAAATAAATTTAAAATTAAAAAATGTATGTAGTGTAGTTCATTCTAACAACTAACTAAAAACAGTATATACGTATGCTTGCGGTAGTGGTGCGGTAGCGGTGTCTCCTCACAGCATAGATGATGTCGCATTTGATTCTCAGCTAGAGTGTCTTCTGTGTGGAGGCATGCTTGAATGGGCGTGCCTTCGTTGAAGGTTGTGCGTCAGGGCTGGTAACTCGGCACGTAAAAATCCACTACTAAACATTAGCGGACCGGAGTTCCGCTGTGGCGACCCCTAACCGGGATAAGCCAAAAGACACAACAACGTATACTTGTGTCTAAAAATCATCCACATGAAAATGTGAAAATTAAAATTCTATTTAAAGTGACTAATGTGCATGTGGTCTGGCTGATAAAAAAAGGTTTTGATGTCATCCTATCATTCAGTCCACTCATTTTATGTGCTTGCAAGCGTATTATCCATCTACTTTCTCTACCCTTCATGTAAGTCTTAACATTCCCTAATCTGCCTGATTTCTTAATCAATTCTAATGCTCTAAACTTAAACTTATGTGTCATACCGTAGGTTAGCACATGTTTAGCTAATGCGTTATCATCTTCTTTGTTTATAGCATAAATATGCTCTCTTACACATTCTCTGAGGGTCCTATTGGTTTTACCTACATAGAAGGACTTGCATGCCTGGCACTGTGCCAGGTACACCAAGTCCCTCGTCTTACAATCCGCATATTGTTTAAACAAATAATCCTGTCTAGTATCAGGGTGAACAAATGTATTATCACCTGCCATGTATGGGCACTGGTTGCAGCCCCTACAAGCAAATGTCCCCTGTCTGTCTGAATATCTTACAGTATGAATTTTTTCTTGCTCATAACAAAGTAATCACTTAAGTGATTTTGTATTTCTATATTTGTATCTCGGCCTATTACCTGTTATCGTAGTGATATCGTCATCTACATTCAATAATCTCCAATTTCTCTCTGTTATTTCTCTTACCTTATTATTCCTATTAGTAAACGGAATAATCACTTTAAGCCCCTCATTTCCTCTTGTATTCAAACCTTCTTCATCAACCCTGTCAATATTAAAACCAATAGGACCCTCAGAGAAAGTGTAAGAGAGCATATTTATGCTATAAACAAAGAAGATGATAACGCATTAGCTAAACATGTGCTAACCTACGGTATGACACATAAGTTTAAGTTTAAAGCATTATAATTGATTAAGAAATCAGGCAGATTAGGGAATGTTAAGACTTACATGGAGGGTAGAGAAAGTAGATGGATAATACGCTTGCAAGCACATAAAATGAGTGGACTGAATGATAGGATGACATTAAAACCTTTTTTATCAGCCAGACCACATGCACATTAGTCACTTTAAATAGAATTTTAATTTTCACAGTTATGATTTTTAGACACAAGCATACGTATATACTGTTTTTAGTTAGTTGTTAGAATGAACTACACTACATACATTTTTTAATTTTAAATTTATTTAAATATAAAAATGTGTATGTTTTTTGTGATATTTATAAACATATGTATTATATTAATATTTATATATCGAATGCACATGTGCTTTATAAGTGTTTCTTATGATACCTGCTTTATTTATGTATATATTTTGAAGAATGTTGTTTATAAAGCATGTCTTTTTAAATTTCAACATGATGCCATAATTGTTTCTGTTGAACCATAGGCCAGAAGGGTTTGAATTTACTATTTATGGTTGGCAGTTAATGGTTTTTACTTAACGTCTGATGAAACGTTGTGATAACGTGAAAGCGCTCACGGTCTTTATAATCTGTTGGATTAAAAGTTTGTTTTAAAAGGATTATCTGCTTTGGTGTTGCCTTTTTCTGCTATTTTTGGATTTTTCTATGTTTATTCTGAAAGGTACTTTATCCAGGACTGATTGAATGTTTTTCTTTTCATTTGGGTACCTATAACAGGCACTAAATAATTTTTTTGTCTCATATCATGATCCATATCCAAGTGGTTCAACTTCGTAATATTTTTTTGTAAATTTCCTATGAACTTCTTAACTGTCCTGTGGTATACACACAGAAGGAATTATTATATTCCAGGAGATGTTTGTTACAAGTTTTGAATACTGGTGTTAATACACTTTCATCCCTTGTTGATAGTTTTCTTAAAAAAATAGCTCATGTTTAGCAGCTCTGGCTACTATGAGTTCAGAATGAGATTTAAAAGGAAAATTTGAAGTAATCAGCATTCCTACGTCTTTATATTCCTTGACTTCCTTCAGTTGAGTAGCCATCAAGTAAACCAGTTGTTTAATAATTTTATTTGAAAAATTCACAACTTTGCATTTGTCTGTACTAAATGATAATCCTATATCCTTTGCTCAGTCGCTATTTATGTTTAGATATTCATTTAGCTCATCTATGTCAGAAGGTTTTTGCAGTGTAAATCCAATTTTACAATAATCAGTGAAGTCTGATACGCAGTTTTTGCCTTAGGAAATGTTGATAACACTAGATTGAACAAGGCGGGACCTAACACAGATCCCTGACGAATGGCAACATTTACATCTAGATAATCACAGTGAACACTTCTGAATATTAACACTTTGTTTTCTACCCAGCAACCAATTTTGATTCTACCTTGTAATGTAACTGATTATTCTGTGATCACTTAAACACTTCATAAAAAACACATGTGGTAGGCTATCAAAAGTTTTGGATAAGTCAAAAACTTGCATCAGGAAACAAACCCAGATCAAGAGCTTCTGTTATGTAGTCATAAAAATTAACTAAGTTGCTGAGGGTTGATTTTCCTTTAGTGAAACCACACTGAATAATATCTAGTATAGAGATACTATTCTCAAAATTGGCCAAAAGGTCCAGTAAGCATCTCTCAAAACACTTTCCAATTAGTGAAGTTAAAACTAATTGGCTTGCACTTTTACAGCCGGTCTCTTTTCTTTCTTATAAATAAAAGATACACATCATAGTTTCCATGATTTAGGGACCTTACCCTTTTCCAATAGTATATTAAATTCTAAAGTTAATCTAAGTGTAATTATACTCTTCATAGTAACAGATTGGCTGGAATCAGGTCCGAGCCCATGGATTGCACATCTTTTAACTCTGAAATGGCAAATGTTACATATATTTGTCAGCTGATTAGTCAGTCTTAGTATTGTGAAGTGATATTGAATATGTTTCAACAGTTAGCAATAGCTTAACCATGTAAATAAAGTGGTCCTACTGTGCCTTTTGTCAAGATTTTCCCATGGATGAAATCCTAAAGAGCTGGTGATAACTTTATATTTTCTTAACTTGCCACATTATTTACATGAGGCTTTGTTTACTATGTCGGTTATTTCCATAGCTGATCATTTGTCTGTGTGTGTACTTAAAATTGATAATAAAGGGTCACATTTTGTTTTCAACAGTTTCAGAGACAAAGAAAATCCGTAGTATCATTGTATTTCAGAATGTTGTGTAGATTTATTCATTCTGCAATTTCATTTTCTGGGTCATGGGAAACTAGAGTTGGTTATGGTATTCAACAAGCATAAGGCAAATAACTAGCACCTGATAGGATGCCTGTGCATCAGGCATATATACACACTCTGTCTCTCTTACTATTTGTATATCTGTATGAAATGTACAGGCTCGCCAGCTCACCTGTCAGTATGTTGTTGGTATTTGGAAGCCCCAGGTAAAATTCAGAGCTCCCTAGTTAGGCACCAGAAAACCAAGTGGTGAAAAGCAGCAATGGAAATCTCTGCACAAATGCTCCTTCCGTATAGATGCATAACACAGTTTAAAGCATATGTGTGCAATACAAAGCTGAGAATATTGTAACATTGCAAACTAAGCATGAAACAAGGCTATTCCTACAAGTGAGGCTTTGTGTAATCTTGATGTCTTGACAGTTTAACCAATAAATTGTATTAAAGTAGAGAGCTATTTAAATTAAGTTGCCAAGACTGATTTTTTTCTCAATAGTTATCACTAAGCTGTTAGCAGGAAAACAAAGATATGATGATATTTATTCCCACTGAGTTTTATAGTTAGCTTTTTGTTGCCCCTTGCCTGAGGTCATAATGCAGTTATTTTGATGCCATGGTTATTGTTATGGCAGCAGACTGCAAGTTTACAAAGGGTGACTTCAACCAGGAAGTCAGACAAAGTAGAAAACTAACTTAAACTGAGCTCTAATAGAAAAAATATACATCTCTGGATAAATAATTTATATTAAGTAAAAGTAGGATAATTTATCAATGATGTATGGAGAGCAAATGCACCTTCACTGAGATATACGTAGATGTTTTAACATGGAACATTGACAGTAGGATATGATGGTTGGTCCGTGGCAGCTTTTATGAAAAACACCTCAAGGCCGAATGTTGGACTGGAAAGGAATGATGTCCCATTTATCCAAAGTGTAATGACTCAGAGTAAACATTAAGTCTGTAAAGGCTTGTGGAAGGCAAAGCCTTATACCGAAAACAGCTTTTAAAAAGTTATTTTAGATGCAACTTGAACATTCAGTGTTGAGATATTTGAATAAGTGAGCTTTGACTAATCATACCGTATTCCACAGAAGACTTTGAGTTAGGTATCCATATGATCTGTGACCCTTCTTTCTTCTTACATTGGCTGGTGTTGAGAGAAAGGACAGAAAAAAAAAGAACAGGCACATGAGCTTTTACAAACAGTAAAACTAGTTTGTTCCTAGAGTCCCACCCCATTCTGACAGTGGTCTTACAGTGACTGTGTTTAAGGCTGACTGTATTTATTCTGCAGTATTAATTGTTAAACTGAACATTTTACTTCTTCTTGCATTATTTTCCTTAAATAATTGTGCCATACTATCAGTGTCCAAATGATGACTAATGAATAAACATATGATGGATGGTATACTGCACAGCCTTTGTCCAGTTTACTATTGCTGATATTGTACTGATGTGTTTTTGTGTGTGTGTGTGTGTGGTTTTAGTTAACTATTTAAATGCTTAAATATTAAGCATTTTATAAGTTAAATAATGAAGTAAAGTGTTTTTGTATTCAAAAATGTAAATGCTGATTGGACAACCCAATCAGCTTGCCCATTGTAAATCCAGGACAGAAAAAAAAACAGAAACACATCTGGTTATATATACATGTCTTTGTAGAAATTTACGGAACACACTTTTTTCCTCAGTTTTACTCACTGACTCAACTGCTACAGTTACTCAATGTCAGACAAGTCCCATACATCTTTTAATTTAGAAAATTCATTAACTTTTAATGTGACTTAGATTAATGTTTAAAAACTGTGCCTGATTCTGACCCTCTCCCCCATGTTTTTTTCCTTCTCCAAAGGTCCAGTAAAGAAGCTGAATTGCACATTAAATAAAGTAATATACAACTGAGTGTTCTTTCCAAAACTACTATCAACTTCTTTCTCCAAGGCAATACGTAGAGAATTTAAAATATGTGTGTATATATATATATATATATATATATATATATATATATATATATGTGTGTGTGTGTGTGTGTGTGTATATATATATATATATATATATATATGTGTGTATATATATATATATATATATATATATATATATCAAATAGGAATCTTGCAAAGTGTTAAAATCCAAGAAATGGTATTTGGACCTTTAGGGTTGGAAGAATCAAAGTCCAGGCCAGTTTCTTCAGTATTTGAGGCATTTGAAGATCCCTTTTTGGCATGCACTCCAAGGAAAATTGACTAGTTTTATATAGTACGGCAAGTCTGCCAGTACTTGTGTAAGAATCCCGTTGTGGACTCTGCCAGCTATCTCCATGGACCCCTGCATGGACTGTAATTCAATGCTTGGTCACATAATTCTCCTGAATGACGAGTCAAATTTTTGAATATATTTTGAGAAAAGGGTATACAATTCTACATTGGTCTTCAGAGCCATTAACTTCTAACACATATAGCAGAATATCAAGTAGAGATCACCAAGGAAATGAAGAATCTTACAGCAGACATTAAAGGAGGCTATCAAGGTTCAAATCTCCAGAATTACTCACATAGCCCAAAATTAAAGTAAGATCACAATTAACTGTGGCTGCAACATCATAAACACACAATCCAGGGCAGGGGTGTTATGGTTGGTTATTCATAAGCAACCATGGTTGCTGATACAGCCTTTGCCAGAGTATGTTAAAGGGCATTTGCTTACTTCTGCCTTGGATTGTTGGTCCTCCAACATAAGACATCTTCAGAAAAATTAGAAGAAGAAAAAAAGAAGAAATGATGGAAATGGTAAAGCAATGCTTTTCGCCAAATTTGAGGTACAGTGGTGCATGTTCCCAAAATACTGCCCAATCTACTGGTACCAAACTAAAAGCTAGCAGAACAGAAACAAAACAGGCTTTTGAAAAACACAGATTGCAAGAGAAAGCAAAAATCAAATCTGGGAGGTATTCTGGGTCTTGCCTGACCTAACTCTCCAAACAATCACGACTCATCTGAAGTTCTACCTTTCCTTTCCCCATACATAGCTGCCTCACTTCCCCACTCTCTTGTGATGGTGTTAGTGGGTGTGGACTCTCAGTCTCTACAAAGACAGTTGGGGCTTAATCATTACAGGCAGGTAGGTACTGAACATCATCCCATTTGGCTATAGAACTCATAGACCTTCTCCCTTTCTAAAAATGCTTTCTATTCTGAGGACCAACTACAGGTTTGCTGTTCCACTGTGGACCAGCTGTGGAAATGGGGGCTGTATTGGAGGTCCCTTAGTAGAGGAGGGCTTCAGGTTTCATTCAAGACTCTTCCTCGTGCCCAAAACAGATTGATGGTGGAGGCTGATTTTGGACCTTTCCATTCTCCTCTCTTTCTTAAGGATTCCCAGGTTCAAAATGCTAACCCTGCATCATGTTCAAAGCATTTGTGGTCATTTTAGACCTCAAGGATACTTACCTACATATTCCCATAGTCAAAGAACACAGGAAGTTCCTTCAGGTTTGGGAACAATCATTTCCATTTCACTTCTTTGCCATTTTGTTCCTTACTACTGTTAGGGTCTTTACAAAATGTTTGGCTCCAGTATTAGCATTTTTGACAGCAGAGGGAGTCCATATCAATACATAGCTGCATGACTGCTGCCAGGTCAAAAAGAGGAGGAAATGCAGAGAATTGTGTCATACTCATTCTGAATTATGTGGAATATGGTGTTTCTTCATGAATGAACTAAAGTTCAACCCAGCATTTGGGACAGTCATAACATTTCCTTGGCCATTCTAAATATTGATAAATGCAGGGTCTTTCTACCCATTGACAAAGCAAGGTTACTTGAGCTGGTGGGTTCATGATGTCTATCATCCTCATGGCACCTATAAAAAGACTACATAAAGTACAGTAGCGTGTCATACCATGTTAACTACAGCACATAGAGCCACTCAGCAAGTAAATTCCTCTTCTCTTTGGTACATCCAACAAAAGCTATGTTGGTGGTCAACAGAGGTCAGATAACACCAGGCATGACAATCTCACAACCAATACCCAATCAAGTATTTATCACAGAGGCCTCCAACAAAGCCTAGGGGAGCATATGTTGAACAGCCCAACGTGCAGGGCAAATGGATCAGTATTCAGAAGGGTCTCAACATCAACCTGGGTGAAATGCTACCTGTGATCCAGAGACTCAAAGACTTCAGGGCAATTTGGAAACCAGAGGTCCTGAAGTTCATAATTGACAACTTCACAGTAATCTTGTACATAAACAAATAAAGAGTCAGACACTTAACCTACCTCTGCAGATTAGCTGTACAGGCCTAGGAATTAGTTGTGCAGGCAAGTATGGCCTTCACAGCCTGCATCCCATCAGCAGGAATCTGACTGATAGCCACAAATGTCACCTAAGCAATACATTCTCTTCTCCAGCTAATGTGAGATAATGGACATGGACTTAACCACCTTATGAGAGGGACACTAGCTTCTGCAGTCATATATGAGGACCATGCTGTGGTGCTTGAGCAATGGACACCTTCTCATTCCAATCTAACATCCTCTTCCTTTACACCTTTCCTCCCACCCTTTAGATATTAAAGGTGTTGCAAAAGGCTAGAATAGGGGGACTCAAGATGACATTTATTGTCCCTAACTGGCATAGACTGCATTGATTCTGTTTAGTGTTTATGTAGCCTAGGAAACACCCTTCAGACTACTGATGTCTGTAGACTACTCAGGCAGAAATTGGGTACACTGATCCACCTGAATTTCTAGTGGCTCAGCTTTTAATGTATGGATAATCTGATTTTGATTCTTCTCAAGTAACGTTTTTCTGATGATGTTTGTCTGGTGCAGAGTAAAATATTGGGATTGCCTTTTGGCACTGTCATACTGTTATACCTGTTTTCTGCAGGCCTCCCCTGCTCACTCATCTATTTAAGGTACATATAGCCACAGTCTCAGCTTGAACATTTTTGTACCCACGTTTAGTGAGCCATGTGTTAGTGAAGCAATTCCTTATGAAGATTCCACATCTATGACCACCTAGAATGTCCACTCCACCTCTAGTAGACCTTAACTTTGTATTGGAAATACCTACATTAGTGCCCTTTGAACTTGCAGCTGCACTCCCTGTCTTTGTTTTGAATGTGATATAAATGATGTGGTATATGATGTAGCTAAAAAGGAATTATTCATGATGTCAGAATAGGTCTGATACTGTAAAACAGCCTCCCTGGTGAGCAGTAAGTAAGCTCACAGGATATCTGAATTACAAGCCCTCATATATCAGGAGCCATTCACCATTTTCCAGAAGGACTGGGTTAGTCCAAGAATCAGCCCTTCCTTCATGTCAAAGGTGGTGGTCTCAGATTGCTCACTAAACCAAACTGTCCAATTACTAGTATCCTTTCCTGAACTTTAAAATAGGAAATAGGAAATTTCACATCATCTGGATATTTGCAGACATCTTAGATACAACTCAGAAAGGACAAAGGAATTTAGGCATACTGATCAGCTGTTCATCCCCTTTGTTCTTGCTAAGCAGGTCAGAGCAGTGACTTGGCAGACTTTGTTGAAGTGGCTGGTTGATTGCATTGCCATTTGGTATATGAAACATTACAAAGTGCTGCAGGACCAGGTGAGGGCTCATTCTTTCAAGGCAGCTTGCTGCATTAGCAGATTTCTTGAAGCATGTCTCGGCTTAGAGCATTTGTGGGGCCACTATTCGGCCTTCCATTAATATGTTTTCCAATCACTGTAAGTTGGACATCTTATCTAGATGCATGGAAGGCTATGGTACAGCAAATCTGCAGAATCTCCTCTAACTGGGGAGGGAGGATCTGGCGATTTTTTTTCAGAGATTTCTTTGGTGCTTTCCCACACCACTGAGAAACTTCTCATATGTAAGGAATTATACTGCAGCAGTGATCCATATGAAGTACATTTGTGTGATAAGCTCACCATAACAAGAAATGCTTGAGTAGGATCACAGTTGCAGTACTGACACCCTCCTACTTTCTTGCTTCCAGTAAAGGATACCCTTTACCTTTAGGATTAAAGTAGTAGTCTGTGCCCTGAGCAGCACCACCTCTTTATCTTTTGACCGCCTTTCATCTTCTCTATCTTCTCATCAGGAGTACGCCAGAAGACTGAAGCTGGAACTACCTCCCTCTTACCTAGGAAAATACCTTTCAATCAAAAAAAAAAAACTAAACTGTTACTGTTCACCCCCAACTCTCTCTCTCCTCCCAAAACAATAGCTTTAATGTACTGTCATCCAGCAAGACCAATATAGAACTGGCTGCCTCTGTAGAGTAAAACACTACCTCAGTGACTCAGGTAGACAAAACCTAGCCACTTTTCTACTACCTGCCCAATTATATGACTCTCCTATCCTAACCAATATCAACTCCTCACTGTCAGCCAAACTAGAACAGTGCTACAATAAAGTTGTCGAATTTGCAGCCAACCAACAATATAGATCACATCAC